>NC_056735.1:371932873-372097873 GCF_019279795.1 Protopterus annectens
GGAGCATGTCCAACAGCTCAGGGTTTGACATGGCCTTGTATGTTAAGCAGAGATCGTCTCTGAGTAGACGATATGCCACAGAGTATAGCTGGAGTTTTTTTTAGACGGTCAGCATATGGCAACTGCTTTAGGACTGTGATTCTTTTAGTGAGGTATTTCTGTGGCCTTACCAGCTGTTGCAGATGTCTTGTGAGGTACATACCAAACGGGGCATTATACTCTATAATGGGTTTAATGAGGGATGAGTACAGTGGGACAATGACCTCCTTTTTTCTGGATGAAAAGCCCTTAGTGATGAGGTGTGCCACATAGGAGGATTTCCTGACTGTTGTGGTGATGTGGTTATCGAAAGTGAGACCACTGTCCACCTGTGTCCCTAAGTCTCTCATCACACTTTCGATGTTTAGCGTCCTGCCACCTATGTGGTAATTCATGGGTACATGTTTTTTTCCAAAGGGGATAAACTATACATTTCTTGGCATTAAGCTTGAGCCCATGGCTCTGGTACCAGGCATCTGTTTCTGTAAGGCCTTTTTGTAGAATAAACACATCACTTGGGGATTCAATAATGGCTCCCAGTTTGCAGTTATCTGCAAACTTTGTTAGCCAAAGTCCCTTAGTGTTGGTCTGTACTTCAGAGAAGTAGATGCCAAACAAGAGTGGTCCCAGGACCGAACCCTGAGGTACTCCACTTGTCTGGAGCTGGATTTGGAGTCGGCTACTTTTACAGTCTGGGTTCTGTCAGTAAGCCAGTTGGCAACCCATCGAGTGACGTAGGGATTTATGCCCAGCTTAGTAAGTTTATCTATGATTCCAGAGTGGGGGATGGTGTCGAAGGCCTTGGCGAGGTCCAGATAGGCTGTGTGGACCACCTTACCCTCGTCCATAGCTCTGGAGACTGATTCAAAGAAGTCAATCCAATTCAGAAGACAAGATCGGCCCTTCACAAACCCAAACTGGGTGGGGTCCAGTGTTTGAAGGTTGCCAATGTCTTTGTTTATAAGTTCCATGATAATGTGTTCCATGCCCTTGCAGATCAGGCTCGTCAGACTGATGGGACGGTAGTTCCCGGGATCCAAGGCGGATCCTCCCTTGTGGAGCGGGATAACTGTAGCTGTGCGCCACTCAGTGGGCACAAAGTCTGAGGTGAGGCTATGATTAAACATGACACTTACGTGAAGTGCCAGTTCATTTTGTAGTTCATGTAGTACACAGCCTGGGATGTCATCTGGTCCCATGGATGCTGTATTCTTAGCTTTGGAGAGTGCGGTTTCTACCTATTTGGCCATGATTATTGGAATTTGGCAATCTTTTGGTATTGAGATGGGCCCTTTAGGGGGTGAGAGGAGGGTGAAGTTGGCACTAAATCGATCTGCCAAGATATTGGCAATATCCTTGGGATCAGTATATTTAATTCCATTCTGCTGTAGCTCAGAGCAAATCTGAGCATTGCCATTTAGATTCTTGACTTAACTATAGAATGCCTTGTGGTTGTCTTTGGAATCTTTGGCAATTTTATTTTCGTAACTAGCTTTTGAGGATTTTATGAGGGATCTCAGCTTCTTACCGAGGCTGGTGAGGGAGTTTTTTGCATCCTGGGATTTTCCTCTTTTCTGCAACAGTTTCTTCCTTCTGTTGTATAGTTTGTTTATAGCAGGGGACCACCAGATTGGCTTCCTTTTTTTGGAAAAGAGCATCTTGGTTCTATTTGGGATGGCATGATTCAATGCACGAGTGGATGTGCTCGTACAGTGCCTTAGTGTAGGATTCTGCAGTCGAACTTCCAGATCCCATCAGCGTGGGTGTTGTGAAGTTTGTCACTTCTGACTTCAGTAGCAGGAAGTTGGCTTTGGAGAAGTTTTTTAAGGAGGTTTCCTTACTGGGGGGGGTGGGGGTGGGATGTGGATGTCAAAGGTGATTTGCTTATGGTCAGACCTGACCAATGAGGGGGTGACCACTGGTGTGAAGCATCTATCTCCCATGTTGGTAATGACCAGGTCTAGGATATTGGCTCCCCTGGTGGGTCAATGGATTAGTTGATCCAGGGCGTTGGAATTTATGAATTCCACGAACCGCTGGGAAAAGGAGTTGGTACCCGAGTAGTTTTCCCAATTAATGTCAGGGTAGTTGAAATCACCCAGTATTAGGGTGTTTGGTTGTATCTTAATATTTTCCAGTATGTTTAGAAAGGTGTAGTGAGAATCTTGGGGCATGGTGGGGGATTTGTAGCAAGCTACAATTTGGATTGCAGTCTTACCTAGTGTTAGTTGCACCTGGAGAATTTCGTATGCATTGTGTTGGGCAACTAGCCTGGAGGTGTGAATATCCTTGGTGAATATGGACACTCCTCCACCTTTAGTGTTTCGGTCTTGGTTTTGTGGCTGAAAAGTGTGGTAAGAATTGTAGCCTGGTATTGCAGGGGTGCTCTCTGGGGCCTTGAACCAGGTCTCAGTTACTGCACAGATATCGATGTTCTCCATTTTTAGGAGTGCCTCGAGAGAGTGCATTTTGAGGTTTAGACTTCTAGCATTGAGCAGCATTACCTTCAGATTTTGCATGCTTGCATCTGTTACTGTGGTGGTTTTATCCTTTGAACCTTGCCTAAAAAAGGCACTATAGGGGTGGCAAGAGCTTTAGCCAGTAACCTGAATCCCAGGGGTGACAGGTGCAGACCATTTCTGGCAAAGCATTGTGGTTTGTTGATCATGTCTTCCCAGGCAGACAAATACTGGATCCCCTTTGAATGACACCAGAAGCTTAGCCAATTGTTGAAGTCAATCATTTTGTCCTTATACTGTGGTATCACTCTGGGCGAAGGCAGGATGCTACTCAGGGCTAGGGTCATACCTGCCTGGGTCACATGATCCAAGAGCTCTTCCATGTCTCTTTTCATGTAGTCCAGGGAGGTACATCTCAAGTCATTCACTCCAGCATGGACAATGACAGAGTCGTATTTGTACTTGTTGTGGAGTGACTTAAGTGCATGCGTTATGTGGCGGATCCTGGCACCTGACAGGCAGCTGACTGTAATTTTCTCCTTGTTCAGCCTGGTGAGTGGGACATCAGTGTGCCTGACTACAGAGTTACATATGACTAATGTGTTGGGTACATTGTCTTGCCTAGGGGCTGTTGTTGGGTGGCACATTGGTGTTATGAGCTATGTGTCACTTTGGTTGTGACTGGTGTTTGTTTGCGTTTCGGCTTCGAAGGTCCTTGTTGCTTGGGCAGGTTAATGTTAAGGGCCTCCGCATATGCGGGTTTAGTGTTGCTATGTGTGGGTGTTGATGGTGTGGGTTTTGAAGGGCTATGAGTTGCTTGAGGTGTAATGCAGGTGTTAACCTTCTCCTCTTGACTGTCTAGCACAATCTTGGCCGGAGAGAGCTTAACTACCAGTTTGGCTATGTAAGTGCATCTCTCGCAGGTTATAGTGTTGGGTGGTAGGAGGAGAGGATTGTCTGTGTACATGAGGCAGTTGCCGCACTGCCCCAGTATGCCCAGATTCACCAGGTGGACAGCAGAAATCACCGGAAGCTGACCCTTGGACATGCCTGTTTAGGTGCTTTTTTGTAAAGTTTAAGAACTGTTTTCTCTTACCTTTGCAAGGTACTCTGCAATTATAGGCTGTTAAGTGCCTATGATTAATTTCTCCTTATTGACAAGGAGAGCTGTGTGCTTGAATCAGTTTCAGGCTTCCTAGTGCTTTCTTGTAAAGTTTAAGAGCTGTTTTCCCTTACCTTTGCAAGGTACTTTGCAATTATAGGCTATTTAGTGCCTATAATTAATTTCTCCTTATTAACAAGGAGAACTGAGTGCTTGAATCAGTTTCAGGCTTCCTAGTGCATTCCAGCAGGTTCTAGAGCAAGTGCCAGTCACTGGGGTTCAGATTTTAGTGCTACTACTGAGAAACCAGCTAGTTATAAGGGAAAATTTGAAGAGCACACTTTCTGGCACCTGGAATAGTTTAACTGTAGCCTCGTAGTGCTGCACGATGTGAAAAATGTGCAAACACAGGCGTTTTTAAGCCAGAAAGTTGAAAGGGATAGAAATCAGCCCAAAAAGGCTAATAAAATTACAATTTCAGAGCTGGAAACCACTCCTCTAGCGTTAGATAAGCAGTACAATGCTCACCACTCCCACTGGTAAGCAGTAGGACTTCCCACTACCATAGCAAAGTCTGGATAGCTCTGAACACAGAAAATAGAGTCCTGAGACAAGCAAAGCCTGGGATATGAACTGACTAGGAAAGGTGGGAAACGAGCAAACAAGATAGCATTTTTTTTGTTGAAACAGGCTAAACAATGCAATAATACAGTAAATAAACACAGAAAAGGCTAACACACTTGAGTGTGTAGTCCTAAACAGTAAATACAATTAAAACTCTACAAAATTAGCAATTTAAAACTTTTTAAATGAAGCAAGGCAAGTGCACAACTGAAAAAATGATTTAAGAGGCAGTAACACAGCAGAATAAGTAGCTAGTCTACATATACAGAGAAGTCTATATATACAGAAAAGCAGCTAAAACACACAAACACTTCAGATGCGGTGCAACCTACAGCACTTGAGTTGTAGCAATATAAAGGCAATTACTGTTATAATAAATGCTCTAAAACAGTAGTGTCCAACCCGTGGCCCTCAGAGCTCTTCCATGCGGCCTGCGACCCTTAAGTTCAAATTTTACTTTTTTTCCATTTATTTTCACGCCCGCGTCCTTTAGCTGGTGTGCGCATGCGCCAAAAGCACCCTTCCGTTAGTTTTTTCTTGCCGATATAGGAATTTGTGTATTCTCGGCAAAGAAGAGCTGAAGGAGGAGGATTTGACGATCGCACTGAAGAAGAAGAGTTGACAAAGAGGGATTTCTCATTTAAAACGTGTGCAGTACAGCATCTCCTGACTGCATTAACAGGTAAGCTAGTATAGATAGAGATTGTGCTCATGTAGTATAACTGTCAGCATGTAGTATAACTGTCAGCATGCTACTCAACAAGAACTCTTGTCATTGAGCTTTCCCTTAGATTAGAATTTAGATTAGAAAGTGCAGCTAGTAGCAAAATTAAGGTAAAGTTAAAAGCATACCACATGAGGACATATGAAAAGAGATGTACTTTCAAAGTAATATGCTGGATTTACTTTTTCACTGGAAAATAAAATTGCAGTCATATAGCTAGCATTTTCTCTGCTCAGTGACCTGTAAGAAATAATAACCTCCTTTGTTGCTGACTTTAAGGCAGGGAAATAGAAAGACAAAAAAGTAGATAGAATCCCAGAAATGGTGTTTCATTATCAGGCAAACCATGGTGCAATGTTAGAGGCAATTCTGGCAGTTACTTCAACAGATTACGGCTAAGATCTAGTAATGAGTTGCTTTTTGTAGTTATGTGTACAGAGGTTTGATTTTTTCCCACCTCTGTTTATCTACACAGGATAATTTTGAAAAAGCCACTTCCCCGACAGTGTATCTGGGTTGATCCTGAAAATGGGCATCTTTGTCCAGTAAGTTTGTCCAGTTAAGAAATTCATTAAACAAAATATCCCAACTCTAAACTTCACAAGAGAGTCAGAGAAGCTAAATAAGAAAGAGGGCCTCAAAAAGATTAACATTTTATCCCCATTTTAAAGGTGACTAAGATAGATCAACTGCCTGGCATTTTGGCACTGAGAGTTAAAGATGTAAGTTACAAATAAGCTTTATCCAATAGTCTTCGGTTTTAATCTTTGTATTTACCTGTGGGAACCATGTGACCTAGTAAGTTAGTGAATAGTCAGTGCTCTCATTACAACTAAAAATATGCACTCATGTCTGATGAGAAACATCTTAACAAGTGGCTAAGGCAAATACCTAGCAAAGTCTGAATAGCACAAGGATAATGAATGGGTAGCACATTAGACCACTGCACTAAAGTCTTAACTTTTGAGCAAACTAATCTCTTGGTTAAGCCATGTTGGTATGTTTGAGTCTTTATTCCTGACATTTGTGGTCTCTTCTGTTGACCGAATATACTATTCTACATACTCTCAACCTGCGAACATCTGTCACTGTCTTAGTAATGTGAATGATTTCAATATGTTACTGTATGTCTATTCAGCACTACCAGCTTAGGAATTACATTACTGTGTATCATAATGACCTTTATTATTGCTGAATTTACTATTACATGCCTGAATTTATAGCTGCCTTATGGTGAGTATACTGCCACTTTATTGTTTCTTGTCAAGGAATTTCTTGTAACACAGATTAATGACTACTCTGTGACATAATACATATATGGTTGTTTTTAATGTGAGTTGCCTGGATGTATCATCAAATTATTGTTGACACATTACTTCATTACCTGGACATCAAATCTTAAATTTTGCTTATGGTGAGCCAAACATGACCACCAAGTCAACAATGTAGTAAATAAAGTGAATAATTTTTACTGTGCTACGGCAGGCTGTATGGTATAAAAGGCAAAGATGATGAAGAACATTGAGACCTAGATGAGAACTGCAAATAACTATTGACTTCTGCAGCTTTGTTTTATTCTGGATGGACCACAGGCACAGGGGTAGGATGTATGCTTGTGATGTTGATGCTCTAGGTCTGAGTCAGGTGTCTGACAGTCAGCCAGGGTGAGGGCTAAGGAAAGAGCAATGAGGTTTTTGAATTCTTATACCATGTAGGGGTGTCTGTGTCCTGTGGTGCAAACCCCTTTAATGCATCTCAAATGGAGATGATCAGTAGTGCCAGTTCCTTAGAGAGCAAGGCTGCATGAGGGGGTTATGCCATTTACATAAATCAGAGTTGCCACCATGCTGCACCTATTGTAAACCAAACTTTACAGCACTAAGCAGGCTAAGTTGGGGCATAAAATGCTTAAATCTCTGTACTCATGAAATCCACGATATCTTCCATAAAGCTAAAGGAAAGACAATGGGATAGCAGTCAGATGTCTTGTTAAGTTATTGAGTTTAAAAAGTTCCATTTTCCTGTCTTAAGGTTTGACTAGGTTTCTAACTCATGATCTGTGACAACATTTAGCTGTGTTACAATCAAGTTCTTATCAACTGCTAAGTATTGGTCTGATGGTACAACTCTTATAATTCAACATTTTTTTATGTCCTCGCAATTTTACTGGATATCTCCACAATCAGAGTGATTTCTGTTGCAGAGAATGAGGATAAAATAATTTCATTGTTAACTACAATTGGTGGTGCTGTGGTAGCGTTGTCGCCTCACAGTAAAGACACTGTCCGGTTAGATTCTCAGCTAGAGCGTTTTCTGCTTGGAGACATGCATGAATGGGCGTACCTTCATTGAAGGTTGTGCGTCAGGGCTGGCAACTCAGCATGTAAAAATCTATCTGCCAATCATTAGCGGACAGGAGTTCCGCTGTGGCGACCTCTAACCGGGAAAAGCCAAAATACACAACAACATTGTTAACTACAATTTATGAATAAATGTCATGCTGTCAAACTGATCTGTACCCTGCATTAGAAATGAAAGTGGGCCTTTTGTTGTAGTTTGACCTTTTTTGTGCCAATTCAGCGCCTGCCTATTGCAGTGAACAAAGAAGATGTGGTGTTTTGGGAAATCATGAATGATGCTTTTCACCCTTTGTATCTGTAACATTTTTCATTAATTCCCTCATCTTTAGAAAAGGGCTTTATATTAACTTCACAGCTTGCTCTGTAACTCTGGCAAAGTATCTCAATTAACTTCATGTCTTTCTAAGCTCAGCATGAAAAAAATCAAATTAGTCGCCTATTTGTTAGGCCTGAGGTTGCTTTGTTAATTTCACTACTGACCCAGGAAACTATTGCCCCATTAGCTTGACAAGTCTGATTTGTAAAGCCATGGAGCGTATTTTTATGAATCACATAAACAAGGACATAGGCAATCTCCAAGCACTTGACCCCACCCATTTCAGATTAATAAGGGACAGATCTTACCTTTTGAACCTGGTTGACTTCTTTGAGATTGTCACCAAGGCCCTGGATGAGGGAATTTCAGTATATACAGCTTTACCTTGACTTGGCCAAGGTCTTTGACACAATGCCCCACTCAGGCATCATCAAAAAGCTAACTCAACTTGGCGTAAATCTGTTTCGTCAGATGAGTGGCCAACTGGCTCACCAATAGGACCCACATGGTCAAAATATGCACCACCACCTCCGACAGCAGACCTGTCACTAGTGGTGTTCTACGTAGATCTGTTCTGGGACCCCTACTATTTGGCATCTTGGTCCTTGGCTGCCAGATGACTTCTGGTCCATCCCCTCCATGCTACCACCAAAGTCTGTGATGGTGTTGCTGCTTCTTGTGCTAATATTACAGTTATTATTAAAGTACAGATGCCTCAGCCCTTGCGTAGTTTCCCAAATTTGCAACCACAAGATTGTGGAAAGTCCAAGCTGTTCTAGCTGGAACCAGCCAATTCTCAAATCCATCAAACGAAGTGCGTATCCTGATTGCACTCACTTTTGTAATACACTCCAGTGACAAACATTACTCGTCAAACACCAAAAGCCGTAAAAATAAGAAATAAAAGGAACAGGTTTCAGAATGTGACTGTCTGCCTAAGTATGTGTCCTCCCTGCAAGGCTGTGAGATGGTCTGAAACTTGTTTGTTTTTGTTTTTTTCCTTTGACGCTTTACTCAAAGTGTAGAACTGTGTTTGTCTAGTTTTTTGACTAAAAATGTTATCTTTTGTATTCTTTAGTGCAGCTGTCACACTATATAAAAATTAAGTACTGTGCTTATTTGGTCGCACCAACTTTCATTATTGTTGCAGCACCCCAACAACAGCTCTGCATATTTTGAGTCTTGCTGGATGTGTCTGACCTTTTTTTTTTTAATTGTTTATGGAAGTGTAAAATGGGTATTAGTTAAAAGGGAGGGATTACTGAAGTTTACTAGTGAGATTTTCCAGACTGTACTGTGTGAAATGCAACTGTATATGTATTTTTCAAAGCACATGAAAAAGTGAATGCATGAGCGGAATAAAATGTCTGCATCTACAGAAGACTTTTAATAAACCAGTCCTGGATGTTTTGCAGTGCTTGATTTGCTGCATAGTTTTGTACACTCTTAAATGAAAATTATTTTGGTTCATGCTTGTAGTTAAGTTGTTCGTTTGGCTAGATTTTCAGCATCTTGCAACTAATACCAGGCTGGAAACACAGCCCATTGTAACTGCACAGCACATCTGATTATTTTATTAGAATCGCCCTATGAGCTTTGGGTGAAGGAAGTAGTTGTTATGCTCTGCTCTGTGAACTTTGAGGGAGCAGAAAGTTTTTTGCTTGATATATTATTCCTTTTCTTAACAGCTACATCTTTGGCTTAAATTTGATTCAGTCATTTTTATTTGATGGCCTCTAACATTCAACAAACCACTGCAAGTGTCTTTATTGGACTTTTACAAGTTGTACCTGCCTAAAGAAAAATATCCATCACTTCAGAAACATGCCCTTTTCATGACATCTCTGTTGGGGAGTTATGTACATTTGCGAGCAATTTTTTTCTCGTATGAAATATACAAAAAATAAATCAGAATGAAAATTTCAGATGAGCATCTTGAAAATACTCTTCGCGTCGCCACTACCTCTATAAAAACCGATATTGACGCACTGGTATCAAAAAGACAGGCTCAGTGTTCACATTAAAAAGGTTATGCTCATAATGTTTGTTTATTACACAAAAGGACAATCTTGACTTGACAACCTGAACCTCCTGATATTGGACACTTTAAGAAAGTATAACAAGAACTATGACCGATATGTTTGAATTCTGCAAAGGTCTGTGCTTGGCTGCACCCTTGTGAACAGGTTTCATGAATAAACATTGCCACTACTAATAAAGTCAGTTATTTGTTTCTTTTCACAAATTTCAACAAACACTGGAAGACCCCTTTCAAAATTTCAGCAAACACTGGGAAACAACTCAAGTCGGAGACGTATAGTAATCTAAGGAAGAAGTACAAAAAGGTGGCATCTGATGATGCTATGCCTCATAATCCCTCATTGGGTGATCTGTACAAGTCATCAGCTGAAACGTGCACTCATGCATATTGGAGCGGCAATGGCAAAAAAGCAGGTGTGAGATAACCTTGTGAAATTGGAGTGTGTTGTTGCATATTATCATGTTCTTTGTGGCTCTGTAGTAAGTGGGTGAACTAAAGTTGAACCTGTTCTACCATCTGTTAGTCAGTAGAACAAATATAAAAATATAAATTGTTCATTTTTTAAGAAGTAAAGGTCTCATCATTGCTGCAAGCTGTGCATCACCACTGATGCACCTTCTTTCATCTTCAGACTAGCCTCAGCAGATAGCAGTGCAAAAGCAACAAATCTTGCCAGTGCCAGATGTAGTCATGTCTTGAATTATTTCAGGGACAGATTCCAAAGCTAGAAATGTGCCTATCCAAAGGGGTGCTCAGTTTGAGAATACCATTGATGAACCTTCTTTCATCTTCAGACCAGCCTCATCAGACAGCAGTGCAAAAGCAACAAATCTTGCCAGTGCCAGATGTAGTCATGTTTTGAATAATTTCAGGGACAGAATCCAAAGCTAGAAATGTGCCTTTCCAAAGGGGTGCTCAGTTTGAGAATACTACTGATGAACTTTCTTTCACCTTCAGACCAGTCTCAGCAGACAGCAGTGCAAAAGCAACAAATCTTGCCAGTGCCATATGTAGTCATGCCTTGAATAATTTCAGGGACAGATTACAAAGCTAGAAATGTGCCTTTCCAAATGGGGTGCACAGTTTGAGAATACCACTAATGAACCTTCTTTCATCTTCAGACCAGCCTCGGCAGACAGCAGTGCAAAAGCAACAAATCTTGCCAATGTCAGATGTAGTCATGTCTTGAATTATTTCAGGGATAGATTCCAAAGCTAGAAATGTGCCTTTCCAAAGGGGTGCTCAGTTTGAGAATACAACTGATGAACCTTCTTCTATCTTCAGACCAGCCTCAGTAGACAACAGTGCAAAAGCAACAAATCTTGCCAGTGTCAGATGTAGTCATGTCTTGAATAATTTCAGGGACAGATTCCAAAGCTAGAAATGTGGCGACATACCTACTGCAATGGAACTTGAAACAGAAGAATACATGAGCGCTTTGGATGACATATGGACATTAAGATAAGAAACCAGCAAAATCAGAAGTATGATCTCATACAAACTGAAGGGGTCGTACCTGTTAATTTTTTTTTTTTTTTTTTTTTACAAATAAACTAAGATGTTAGAGTTAACTGTTATTTTACGAATTAGAATGAGAATTTGAATTTTAGGGCAAATATTAGACATTTATTACATTTATTCATTGTTCAAATTCACCTACAATACAGCCAGGGGGTCGAATTTGGTCGCCCACGACAGCGAAACAGCTAACTATATGATACATGCGGCCCCAAGACAATTTCTGTTGACTCAATGCGGCCCCTGCAAGCGAAAAGGTTGGACACCCCTGCTCTAAAATATACTCTATATTTCCAAAAGTTTTGAGAAGCACAGTCAGAACCAAGGAGATTCAGGCAAATTTTTTTTTTTTTTTCTTCTTCATGGTCACACACCTCTAATCAATGGGAAATCCCATAAACTAAGCTGCAGTTGGCAATGTGCAAGTTCACCACAGCAGTTGACAATGTGTAAGTTCACTATAGCACTCATCAATGATTCATGGATTTCAGTAGTGACACCGGTCCTACCTGTCAACAAAATGTGAACTCTATTACCTGCACAGTAACTAATATATGTATGCATGCAAATACACACACACACATATTAATTTCAGAATTAAAGACCTATACTGTATACACACACACACACACACACACACGTGTCCTTCTAAATATCACAGCACAGATACACTCCATATAGAGAAATGCAGACTGGAATTGAGATATGAACGGTGCTCTTCCCTTACATTATTGCTACTAGCTCAAGCAAGACATAACACATGGCTGAGTGACCTCATGACTTGTCCAAAAAATTTATGAGCAAATCTTCAAGCATTACACAAATTTGCCTATTGCAGCTAGCATTTAAATAAGATCAGAAGGGTCACTACATATAAATTGCAACATTTCCAATACATTCAGTTTAAAACTGAAGTACAATAATAATTTCTTTTCATGGGAATATACGCAAAAGCTATCAAAACACAATTATACAGAAACAACATCACTAGACCTAAAAGACTATTTGTTGAGGTGTAAAAATGCCACTATAATATTTCCACTAAAATTCAAGTTGAAGCTGTTTCTTTTCCTTTGCTTTTTACAATTAAGAGCAGAATCTGAATTTTACAAGAGTGTATCCTATGCCCCTGAAATTTTCATGAAACCATATCAAACCAAACTGTTTGGGAGAACAAAGAACTTTCTAGATTTGGAACAAAACAGCCCAGTAGCAGCATGACCACGTTAAAAACAATCAGTTGTAAATGGGTTAACACACCTTGTATGTGATGTGCATTAACTAAGTATAACACTCAAACCTGAAAGATCACACCTCAGAAAACACAAACTCAAAGTCATCTACATTAACAGCTTTACTACACTACATGCAAAGTAAACACCTTTCAGTTTTAGCTCTGACTTAGAAAATAAGAGAAACCATACAGCAAAACAAAGTAAATGGCTGTGCAAGTCACTAGAAATGATTACTGTACTTCAGTTTTAAACTGAATGTATTGGAAATGTTGCAATTTACATATAGTGGCCCTTCTGATCTGAAATAGCCAGGGAATTGTTATGGCTAGGCTTGTAAAGGCCCTAGGGACGACAGCCTAGTACCAACCTATGAGGCTATGACCTATGCTACGTTTTCACCAAAAGGAAAAAGATAATGAAAAAGTGTAACTGACGTGAATGAATTACATTTAAAAAAAAAACATTCAAAAAAGAGAAAGTAATTAACCACAGAAATGCAGAGAACTACATTTAGTGAATGCAAAGCCAAATTTATAATCATATTTATTAGAGCTAATGACAGTAATGTTAAGGATGCTACAGTTAATGGCAGTCTCATACATACAAACAGGCGTTTAAAGGCTATCAAGTTTCCAATATCACGCTTTCTCTGGTGACCAGTTTTAAAAATTCTAAGCAACATTAAGCACCACAATTATTTTAATGGGTAGAGGGAAGTGGTGCATAGGTACAGACAAAAAATAGACGAATATAGGCAAGAGGTGCATAGGTACAGAGAAAAAAATGGACAGAAAACAGCTGCATAATACAAAACTTTAGGCTTTCAAACGCCATTATCAGTACTAAATCCACTTCTATACAATAGTACATACTTCAGCATAGGTACAGCATCAGTATAAACTAAGAGTGAGAAAAAGACTGTGTGTGTGTTGGGGGGGGGGGGGGCACCATTTTACACATACAGAATTTTTCCTTACAAACCACCTTCTCAAACATTAAATTATGTTGCCACGCTCTGCGGTGCAGAGGGAAGAAGTAATGACTGCAGCTCAGATAACCTGAGTAGAAACAACAGCTTGGACACTGGAAGAATCTGCTAGGAGAGAGCGACTTGTACCAGCTGTCCCATCCTTAGTTGGGATGGAATGGTGGCTTCCCAATCAGTCAATGTGCTCCCTAATAACACATGAGACATGCGCACAGATAAAGGAAGCTCTTATGTGTGTGTTGGGGGGTGGGGGTATACACACATCATAGGAGGGTGTAGGAAGACCCTTCACAGAAACAGGTGTCCACACACTAGTCACTATGGGGAAGGGCTAGGGGCCTGATGGCAGCCAAAATGATAGTCCCATTCACTGGTTTTCTCCTCGCAGAGAATGAATGGGCCAGTTACTTCTCATATCCTGTGAGGAATAAATGGACTGGGAATGGTTCCTGTCTTCTAAAGAATGACTGGACTGAGAAAGTCTTTCCTCCTATAAGGAACAAATGATCTTGGAAATTTTCTTGTCCTGTGTGGAATGAGTGGGCTGGAAAAGGTTCTTGTTGTGTGAATGAATGTGATGACAATGGCTAACATGCTGTGAGCAATGAATGGACCAAAGGATCATAATGGGGGGATAATGGTCAGCAGACAGAATTCCTCCCACATAAATGAACAGATATCCTATAACATACTTTGCAAAGATGACATGTGCAATGCTAGCACTATCAGTATCAAGTAGCTCAGCAGGTAGTAGACTTGTCTCTGATGTACAAAAGATCCTGCGGTGTCCGTCTCTATACCATTTGCTTGGATTTATGTTCCACTAGCGAAACTATAGTGCGGCAGTTAGAGGTGGGTGGTTGCTGCACTCCCTCTAGGTTCATAGGAGTATGCTAGGGCCTTTACAAGTGTACTCACGCAATCAAAACATTTCACACAAGTTATTATACTTTACAGGTTATTTTACAGGGGTATATAACTTAACTACTGCCTCTATCAGAGAAATAGGTGCCAGACCAGGGATGAATTTCTAGTTTCTCATCCACTGATTCAGGTTATGCTCCAATATGGTTAGGGGAGGGCTTTGCCTCACATGCATAGGAAGCCTGTTCCAGTAGAATGAGAATTCTCTGAGAGACATACCTGTCCCTCTAAAATGTTCTATTTATATTGTAAGCAAAATTTTAAGTCCTTGGAGCTAGTATATCTGATGATGTTCAATTTGTGGCTACGCAAAAGGTTCATCAGAGTAAGGTCCAAGGATGCCTTGTATGCCAGGCATAGATCCTCTCTCAAAAATCTGTAGGAAACACGAGTACAGAGATAGGGCTTTGAGATGACCAGCACAGGATATTTTGTTTACGCTCTGTACTCTTTTTGTAACGAACCTCTGAGGACATTCCAGTTGTATGTGCCTGGTCAGTTATATACCAAAGGGGGCGTGAGTCTGATGAGAGCCAAATAAAATGTCATGATGACCTCCTTGGCCAGGATGTCATACCCTTCTTATAAGTTGAACACAGAATGAGTTTCTTACTACCTTAGACACATGTTGATTGAATACCACGCTACTATCTACATGCTTCCCCAGGTCTCTGACTACTACATCCACTCTTCAGGGTGTTTTGTCAATGAGGTAGTTTCCCAGGTTGGCCATCTTCCAAAATGGTACTGCTATGGATTTCTTGACATTGAGTTTTAAGCATTGGCTTTGGCACAACTCACTTGACTGTTAGACCACCGTGCAAAATGTTTGCCTCTTGGGAGGATTCGGTGTCCACCCCTAGTATGTAAACATCTGCAAACTTGGTCAGCCAGAAGCCCTTGACATTGTCCTTGAGTTCAGAATAGTACATGCCAAAGAGGAGCATGAAGCCCACTGATGACAGGCCTCTTAGTGGAGTTGGTCTCTGCAGTCCTAACTTATTGAGTTTTATCTATGTGCTGGTTGCCTATCCAGTGCATTTCATAAGGACTTATGCTCAATTCCAAGAGTCTATTAACAATACCCAAATGAGGCATTGTGCCAAATGCTTTAGCCAGGTAAAGGTAGTATGCATCATTTTCCCCTTATTCATTACCATGGTGACCTTCTCAAAAAGCCCATCACATTTAGTAGGCATGACCTGCCCTTGACAAAACCAAACTGGGCTAGGTACAGTGTCTGAAGGTTTCCTAGGTCACTTTTACTCATTTCCATGACAATTATTTCCATAGCTTTGAGACTAATGGATCTGTAGTTTTGTCTTTGTGCAGAGGGATAACTGCTGCAGTCCTTCATTCATGTGGCACAAAGCTAGTTTGGAGGCTATGGTTGAAAACTGACTCCAGTGGCCCTGACAGGTCATATTTCAGACTGTTCAACAGGCATCCCAGGATACTATCAGGGCCTATAAAGCCTGTTTTTTTTTTTTTTGCTTTAGTGAGCAGATTTATGACTTGCTCCTTATTAATAAGTTGGCGAAGTTTTGTTTGATGGTATTTCTGGGGGTGGGGGTGACTTCCCTCCTCTGTGCCAGTGATCAAGAAGCCTCAATCCTCATCACTGACACCAGTGAGGAATGTTCACTGTGAGAAAAAATACACACACACACACACACACACACACACACACACACACCATTTTCAGATGCAGTCCTCTGCAGAAAGTACAATTTCCCTTAACAGCACATAGAGAATGCATACTTCAGTCCTGGGTCTGGACTGCCTCTTGTTTGTTCTTCTTTCGGCTTTTCCCGGCTAGGGGTCGCCACAGCGGAACTCCGGTCCGCCAATGATTGGCAGTAAATTTTTACGGTGCAGAGGTGCCAGCCCGATGCCCAACCTTCAATGAAGGCATGCCCATTCACGCATGTCTTTCAAACGCCACTCGACCGCGGGGAGGACATGCAGACTTCACACAGAAGGCGCTCCAGCTGAGAATCGAATGGGAGAACCTCTTGCTATGAGGTCCCAAATAAGACTCCCCACTGACCACTATAGAGGCAAGTCCTTAGCTGGATGTTCCAAGCCAAATCCTCCACCACCCTCTCTGTGAAATCAGTGCTCTTGGTGTCTCTGTTCAAAGTAGCTGTCACACACACACACACACACACACTTATTTGATTTTCACACACACCTGGAAAAGGCTGGCATAGCTTACCTCCACTGCCACCTCCACCCAGACTATAAGGCAGATTTGCTGCCATCAGAACACCCAAAGCCAGCTAGCTTAAGGCTCTTACCAGGGTATCCAATTACACTTATTAGAATTAATACTTATACAAATGGTAGTGACTGACCAAGCAGCAAGACTTTCAAGAACATGGAGCCACAGTGCCACCAAATAAATACAAGTATGGTGGTGCTGTGGTAGCGTTGTCGCCTCATAGTAAGACGCTGTCCGGTTTGATTCTCAGCTAGAGCGTCTTCAGCGTGGAGACATGCGTGAATGGGCATACCTTCTTTGAAGGTTGTGCGTCAGGGCTGGTAACTCGGCACGTAAAAATCAACTACCAATCATTAACTGACTGGAGTTCCGCTGTGGCGACCCCTAACCGAGAAAAGCCGAAAGACACAACTCTCAAAGGTTAAATATTTTCTAAAACACCAGCCACAATGAAAGGTATAGATATATTTAATAATAAATAAAAAAGAAAACATGAAAACACTGAATATCTATTTACAATAAACACCAGGTTTTCAATCACAAGAAATATAAAAAACATCACAGATGGAAAGACTCCGACAGATACAGAAAAAACAACTTTAGTTACTTACTAAAGCAAGGCAAGATGAAGATGGATGACTGTCTTTGTCTGGTCCAAAAACATAGTGTGCCCCTCACATATCTCGCTAGTTTTCAAATATAATTTCAGTGCTGGCTACAGAATGACATCACATCTGGTCACCTGACTCTGTGGTTCCCAAACTTCCTTCTCACTAGAAACTAAGCTAGGATCTGCCACTGAGGTGTCACAACACACGCAGAACTTTAGCTAAGGTTTATTTACAGTATCTGGAAACTGTAAAACAATTCTAACATTTCCACCCTTCCTGAAGAAACTAACGGACCATTCCCTGGCACCCCAGGGAAGCATTAGTTCACCACTAAGGACAATAGAACAGGATACGTCTCTGGCTGCATTCAGACCTGTGAGATAAAATATTTATGGCCTAAACCAAGTCATTTAATTTCAGGCTATTTTTCTTAAGGTTAGCAGGCTAAGCTTAACACCTTCCATTCCAGCATCCTCTTAAAACATATACATTTCATCAGTTACAACAACATAGTCTGACATACATATATATTTCTTTTCTGTCCAGCAGGACACACTATTGATACACTTTTAGCACAAGCAACTTTACAAATACTTTTTTTTAACACAAGCATCTGTACAAATCAGTTTGATATTCAAATGACATAATTCTTTACAAAACTCCAGCTAGCTATGCTAGCATATGTTACACATGCACTGCCCTACTCCCCTTGGCACAGCTGGCACTATTTCACAGCAACAAGGGGGGGGGGGGGCAAAGTTTGTCATCCATTAGTTTTGTTGCACCTTCCAGCTCCATGAATGTGGCTCCACTTACAACCAGTTTGGCAGACTGTTGGGTACCTGCCTTTAAGGTTTCAGACATAGCTAAATAAGGGCTTATGGTTTTCTTTGGCCTGGAAAGTTTTCTTTATCTCAAAACTATCTCTGTTGGTCTTACTTTGTCCTCTTAATTGTCTTTTCAGCTTGATGACAGAGTTTATCTTTTTGGGTGTAGCACTTCCTAAGTTTAGCTATATTATACAACCTGTTTAATATCAGATTCCACCAGGGTGGCTTGTTTGTTGAGTTTTATTTGGGCTTACTTCTGCTAGGTACAATAGCCTCTATGCAGCTACTGACATGGTTGTACAGAGTTTCTGTGAACAGTTCCACATGGGTTGCTGTAACATTTGAGTTTGGAGGGGCTAGAAAATTTGACACGTTATGATTTAGTAAGAGGTAGTTTTGTCTTGGAATAGTTCCTAACTGTTATGGGATTTATAAAATTGATTTTTATCCCTGAAGGCGACAGTGTTGTGGTCTGACCTCACCAGGGAGGACATGACTTTGGGGGGGGGGGGGGTATTCTCTCAAATTTGTGAGTACGACATCCAGTATGTTTTTACTTCTAGTCAGTGTATGCACTTATTTGGTTCAGGGTGTTTGTGTTCAAGTTCAGGAATCTCTGTGCCTGCCAATGTGGGGTTGTTTAAGATTCCAAGTCTATGAAATGGTAATTAAAATTGCTCATGAGGATGGTATACAGTTAAATGGTGAATATCCATAAGTATGGGCTTTGGGTTTCTTGGGTCATACACCCTTGTATTCTATACCTTGCTAGGATATGAATGGAAAGGCTGTATGTGGAGAAACTCTAGTGTGTCATCCTGTGCCAGTCCCAAGCCCGGAAAAATGGGAGGGTTACATCAGGAAGGGCATCCGGTGTAAAACTTCTGCCAAATGCGGACAACAATACAGATTTCCATACAGGAATGTTCGAGGCCTGGGTTAACAATGACTGCCACCAGTACTGTTAACCAACAGGGTGTTGGTGGAAACTGGGCTACTGTTGGCCGAAGGAGAAGAGGGGGAAGGGATGCCCAAAGGCTGGAAGAGTGGAGGAAGGTTAGGAGTGTGGTAGTGAGGGTAGGAACTTTGAATGTTGGCAGTATGACCGGTATAGATAGAGAGAGCTAGCTGATATGACGGACAGAAAAAAGGTTGACATATTGTGTGCGCAAGAGACCAGATGGAAGGGGAGTAAGTCAGGTGCATCGGAGGCAGGTTCAAATTGTTCTATCATGGTGTGGATGGCAGAAGAAATGGGGTAGAGGTTATCCTAAAGGAACAGTATGCCAAGAGTGTTTTGGAGGTGAAAAGAGTGCCAGATAGAGTGGTGTTTATGAAGCTGGAAATTGATGGTGTGATGATGAATGTGGTTTGTGCACATGCTCTGCAAGTTGGGTGTGCGATGGATGAGAAAGAAACATTTTGGGAGTGAGATGGATGAAGTGATGGTAAGTGCACCCAACGGTGAGAGACGGTGAGTGGAGCAGATTTCAATGGGCATGTTTGGTGAAGGGAAAAGAGGGAATGAGGAAGTGATGGGTAGGTATGGTGTTAATGAGATGAATGTAGAAGGTCAGATAATGGTGGATTTTGCAAAAAGGATGGACATGGCTGTGGTGAATACGTATTTTAAGAAGATGGAGGAGCATAGGGTGACGTACAAGAGTGGAGGAAAATGCACACAGGTGGAATATATCCTATGTAGGAGGGCTCGTCTGAAGGAAAATGGAGGCTGTAAAGTGGTGGCAGGTGAAAGTGTAGTTAGGCAGCATAGGATGGTGGTTTGTAGGATGACACTGGTGGTCAAGAAGAGGAGGAGGAGTGTGAGGGCAGTGCCAAGGATCAAATGGTGGAAGTTGAAAAAGGGTGACTGTGAGGTGGAGTTCAGGGAAGAGTTAAGACAGGCATTGGGTGGCACTGAAGAGTTACCGAAAAGCTGGGTAACAGCAGCAGAGCTGGTAAGGGAGACAGCTAGAAAGCTGCTTGGTGTGACATCTGGAATAAGGAAGGAGGACAAGGAGACGTGGTGGAACGAGGAAGTACAGGAGAGTATACAGAGAAAGAGAATGGCGAAGAAGTGGGATTGTCAGAGAGATGAAGAAAGTAGACAGGAGTGTAAAGAAATGAAACACATGGTGAAGAGAGAGGTGGCAAAGGCTAAGGCATATGGAGAGTTGTATGAAAGATTGGACACTAAGGAGGGAAAAAAGGACTTAGGCTAGACAGAGGGACCGAGCTGGGAAAGATGTGCAGCAGGTAAGGGTGATAAAGGATAGTGAGGGAAACGTACTTACATGTGAGGAGAGTGTGTTGAGCAGATGGAAAGAGTACTTTGAGGGGCTGATGAATGAACAGAATGAGAGAGAGAGAAAGTTGGATGACGTGGGGATAGTGAATTAGGAAGTGAAACAGATTAGCAAGGAGGAAGTAAGGATAGCAATAAAGAGAATGAAGAATGGAAAGGCTGTTGGTCCAGATGACATACCTGTGGAAGCATGGAAGTGTTTAGGAGAGATGGCAGTGGAGTTTTTAACCTGATTGTTTAATGAAATCTTGGAAAATGAGAGGATGCCTGAGGAAAGGAGAAGAAGTGTTTTGGTAACTATTTTTAAGAATAAGAGTGATGTGCAGAGCTGTAGCAACTACAGAGGGACAAAAATGAGCAGTCACAGCATGAAGTTATGGGAAAGAGTAATGGAAGCTAGATTAAGAAGGGAGGTGATGATTAGTGAGCAGCAACGGGAAAGAGCACTACAGTTGCAATATTTTCTCAGAGAGTGTTGATAGAGAAGTATACAGCAGGTCAGAAGGAGTTGTATTGTGTCCTTGTAGACTTAGAGAAAGCATATGTCAGGGTGCCTAGAGAGGAGTTGTGGTACTGTATGAGGAAGTCGAAAGTGGCAGAGAAACATGTAAGAATGGTATAGGATATGTATGAGGGTAGTGTGACAGTGGTGAGGTCTGTGGTAGGGGTGATGGATGCGTTTACGCTGGAGGTGGGATTAATTCAAGGATCAGCTATGAGCCCTTTCTTATTTGCAATGGTGATGGATAGGTTGACAGACGCGATCATACAGACATCCCCTGGGACTATGATGTTTGTGAGGTGGGACTGCATCAAGGATCAGCTCTGAGCCTTTTCTTATTTTCTGTGTTGATGGACAGGTTGACAGACAAGATCAGACAAGAGTTCTTGTGGACTATGACGTTTGCGGATGACATTTTGATCTGTAGTGAAAATAGGGATCAGGTTGAGGAGACCCTAAAGAGGTGGAGATATGCTCTAGAGAAGAGAGCAATGAAGGTTGGCAGGACTAAGATAGAATGTGTGTGAATAAGAGGGAGGATAGAGGAATGGTGAGGATGCAGGGGGTAGAGGTGCTGAAGGTGGATGAGTTTAAATACTTGGGATCAGCAGTTCTGAGTAATGGTGAATGTGGAAGAGAGGTGAAGAAGAGAGTACAGGCAGGTTGGAGTGGGTGGAGAAGTGGGTCAGGAGTGACTTGTGATAAACTGGTGCCAGTAAGAGTGAAAGGCAGGAGTCAGAGCTGGAGGTGGCTGTTAAGATTTGCAGTGGGTGTGACGGGGATGGACATCATTAGGAATCAGTACATTAGATGCTCACCTCAGGTTGGACGGTTTGGAGACAAAGCCAGAGAAACAAGATTACATTGGTTTGGACATATGCTGAGGAGGGATGCTGAGTATATTGGGAAAAGGATTCAAAGGATGGAGCTGCCAGGTAAGCAGAAAAGAGGAAGGCCTAAGATAAGGTTTATGGATGTGGTGAGAGAGGATATGCAGGTGGTTGGTGTGACACAGCAAGCTACAGAGGACAGGAAGAAATGGAAACAGATGATCTGCTATGGCTTTGGAACAAGATTCCAATCTACATTAGGCAGAGCTCCTCGCTAACACTCTTCAAGAGAAACCTTGAACAGTGGATGGGAAACAGAAAGTTTACCCCGGGGATCACTTCAGTGGCTCTGCTGGACAGAGGCACAGGGAACTAATCTAAGGGGGCGGCAAAAGCCAACACATTCTGGCTAGGCTTATAAATGCCTTCGGACAGATAGCCTAGTACCTACCTATGAACCTATGGCGACCACTAACAGGAACAGCTAAAAGAAAAGGAAGAACAGACATACTTGTTATTTATGTAGATTGACACACCTCCATCTTTGGTCCCAGTCTGTGCAGTTGCTTGTCTAAATGCATGGAAAACAGTGAAGCTTTGCTTTCTTAGTAATTGCACAGATGTCTACATTACCCAAGGTAAGGACAGCCTAGATGGAGTGCAGCTTGTTGTTTAGACTGATGACAATGAGAAGTAAGTCCCTTTAGATTGCTTTGGATAGATTTTGCTATGTTGGAAGATTTGTCAATTTGGCATTGCCTATGAAAGGCTTAATGGGGGGAGGACACTGTTTTCACAAATATTTGAAAACCTAGAGGAGACAAGTATAGACCAGCCTTGGCAAATGTAGACCAGCCTTCGCAAAGCAATGTGATCTGTTGGCCATATCTTCCCATGCTGATAAATACTTTATCCTTCAGGAATGGCACCAAAAACCAAGACAGTTATTAAAGTTAATCATCTTCTGTTCGCATTGAGGCATCAATCATGTTGTAGGCAGAATGCTGCTCACTGCTACACACATACCAGCCTGTGACTCATAGTCCAAGAGCTCCATTATGTCTCTCTTCATATTCTGTAGGGAGGTACGTCTCAGGTCATTTACATCCACCTAGACTATGACTGAATCATACTGGTACCTGTAGTGCAATGACTTTAGTGCATGCATAACTTGTCATATCTTATCTCCTGATAGGCAACTGACGATCATTTTTCCTTGTTCAGCGTGACTAGAATACTGGGTAGTGTGTTAGCTTGCTTTATGGGAATAGCAGCTGAAATTTTAATTACTATGGCTGTTATGTACAATGTTAGATGCTGTTTCGGTCGAGTGCTTTTGGGTTTGTTGAGAAAGATTTTTACAAGAGTGTCTGGAAGGTCCTTGGGGTTTGGGAGAATTACATTTAACTGCCTCAGTATATGTTAGTCTATGTGTGGGATGTATACAATGTGTGGTGGGTGTAGCATTCGTGTTTCTAACAACCTGGTTACCCGCATGCAACAGTTTTGCCCCCAGTTATGGTCTGAATCTACCTCTCTCATGTACTCTGTTTCTTTAAGGATTAAGTGGTTCATCAGTGAACATGAGAGTAGCTATATTGTCTAAGGATGTCCATATCCATCTAACTGGCTGCTGAGAAACTGAGAACATGCATGCAGATTACGACAGGTCCTTTATTAGTTGAGCTACAGCCAAGCTACTACCTACTACCACTAGATGGAAAATCCTCAGTCCTTCTAATGTAAAAACAGAGAAAAGAGCTAGCTGGAATGTAAAAATACACCAATTTATCCAACAACTAACTAGATAATGAATTCAGAGCAAGTAAATCAGCAGAACAGACACTTGATAGGCAAAATGCACTTCTTTCAAATAAGCGCAGAGACAGACAGTAAAAAATTCAAGATATCAACAACAGTGTAATTTCAACAGTTTACAGAAGTGCGATCATTCAATAAAAGCACTTAGCTTTGGATGAAAGGCACCAGATGCAACACAAACACTTCTGAAGTACAAGTAAGGATGTCAAGTGTTGTTGAGCTCTGTGGAAATGAGCCAAGAGCCACACAAACATGCTGAATTTATACAAGCACTAAAACAAAGTAAGAGGACTAATAAGCCCTCTGGCCAATAAAACAACTACACTTAGGGGTCTCTAGGGTTTCCTAACTAGGAAAGCCCAGGCTACCTGCTACTGTCACTACATGGAAAATCTTCAGTCCTCAATGTAAAAACACAAAAAAGATTGTGCTGGAGTATAAAAATATACTAGATAATGAATTCAGATGAAGCAAATCAGCAGAATGTACAATAAATGGGCAACAAGAGGTATCCTTCAGATGCAGTGTTAAACCAAGGTCCAAGCTGCCTTACTTGGTAGTATCTAGCTGTAAAAGATGTCGTGGCACTTACTGAAAAACAGCAGAGAAATTTCATAAGTGCTCTGGCCAAACTTCTCTCCCATCTGTATAAATACCACCTTGGGTCTCCCCGAAAATAAGTACATGCCTAGTGGGGAACAAACCAGTCAACAAAGGAAAATACAAATGAATAACTTGACCAGTACGTTCAGACAGTGCACGAGTAGTAAATTAAAAAAAATTCACATGGGGAAAAAAGGCATCAGTGTTTGTTGGATGGGACAAATAAAATGAAACCACAGTCAAATATGCAAAAATTCAAAGACAGTATGGCACCCTAATTTGTGGATGACCTCACCAGAAAAACCGTGACAGACTATGATGGACTACATGTTTCCTCAGAAATCCTTTTGTAAATGGTAACAGCCAAACAAAAAAACATGCAGTTGTCCAAGACACACACAAAGATAAATATAAGCACTTGCGACCAACTCAGGAACAGAAACCAGACCATCATCAGCAGAGTAAGCATCCCAAAGTGTTCATCTGAACAGCAGCAAGGAAAACTGCAATTTCAATATACTGAGCAGTTTCAAATAACACACCCAGTATTCATGAACATGTACAATCACCTAATTAATGAACTTCCGTGTTCTTTATGAGATCCTGAAACAATCCAACAACTACTATTAACTTAAAATGGCACTACAGTGCACCTCAGAAAACATCTTACTTTCAACTTTTTTAAAGAATGTCAAGGTATGGACACTATACAGTCTACATAAAATGTACAGTCAACCAATCCTCAAAAGCATGACAAATTTCCTCAAAATGAAAAAGGTTACAAATATATTTTGTTTGCATTGTTTTCTATTTAGCTCAGTATAGTGTTATGGTGTTACTGCTTACAATGCTTGGTTATGCTACATAACTTATTTCCTGAGTTGAGAGACACAGCTGGGTTGGACTGCATGGCTAGACTTATAAAGGCCTTAGTGGTCATTAGTCTAGTATATGGTGCAGTGGTGCAGCAGTAGCATTGTCGCCTTACAGCAAGAGGTTCTCCGGTTCAATTCTCGGCTAGAGTGCCTTCTGTGCAGAGTCTACATGTCCTCCCTGCGTTCCTGTAGGTTTCCTCCAGGTGCTCCAGTTTCCTCCCACGTTTCAAAGACATGCATCTGGAGCATTTCTCCCCAGGCTTATGCTGAAAACTGGCTTCATTCCAAATCAGACTTTCCCGGTAAACAAATGTTAAATAAATTAAATAAATAAATAACAATGAACTTGTATAACACTCATCTTCTTGTAAGATGTTTTTAAAGATTTCTTTTCTAGCTGTGTGAATTCCAGATACAACAACTCTGTCATATTATATAAAAAGCTGTGTGCATTGCTAACTTTTGCATGTACAGATTATCTGGACTAGTAACCAAGACAATCCTGACAGCAAAAAAGTACAGCTAAGACTACACTGTGCATTGTTCAAAATTTCACACTTGCAACAAGCAAAGGACCTTATACCTCACTGCCCCAATGACCTACTACTCAAAGACATTTGTTACACAAGTATTTCATACACAGCTATTTTATCCTCCTTGAGTAAGGTCCTTGCTGTAAAAATAAAGATGTAATACATGGTAGATACTGATTATGCTCTGAAATCAGCAAAAAGGAAAGGTTATGTCTCTTTCTGATGCATGACCCTAGTTAAATAAACTTTTTAGTGATGCTCGGATGTCAAACCTATCAACCACAGAGCAGCATCAGACAAACTTTCTGACAGCTTTGAAAGCTGTAACTAACAGTAACACTAAAACACATGCATGCACAAAGTGTGACAATGAAGTATGCAACTGCTTTTACAGATGCGATAGATAAGAGATGCATTTCCCTTCTAGCCACTAACTGTGGGGCAGCATTAAATGCGTTACAACTTTCAAAGCAGTTAAACATGTCAAACCTACACTTTTTCTCTCTCCCTTACCAATAATTATGATGTGGTCATTGATCATAACTCCAGTTGCTCACTTCAGGAATCTATTTCACATACACATTACATATTGGATAGGACTGCCAACCCAAACATAATGCTATAAATGAAAACAACTGCACAACTACAGAATTAGGCAGACTTGACAAGGAGATACATATTTAACATCATAAATACATAAACTGTTGTCTAGTATGAATGAAAGCTTCTCTGACCAAAAAAATGTGTAAACATGCTGGGCAAAGCAGGTTAGTTAAGTCACAATACTAAGAGCAGCATCGGTCTTCTGCTGGCCAGCCACTTACAACACACTTTCTCTGCCTTGCCTAAAGAACATGAAGAGATAATCTGTCTTTCATCTTCAGACAGCAGAATGTTAGTTAGCTATAAACATTCAATGTGTGCAAAAGTCTGTTTTTACAGTCCAAGTGGGCCTAGAAAAAAACACCAACAGCCCCATGTTTTGATTGAGCAGTACACTGTAAACTGCATTTGGTATGAAGAAAGGAAGGGTTTGTTCTAAAATATGCTCCTCTATGAAGGGTTCTCTGGACCCAAGAGCTTGGATTTCCAAGACTCTTCTGCAAATGGTAAAACCACAAAAAATGTGTTTTTCCAGGACAGAAACTTAAAGTCTGCTTGTCCTTCTGGTCTATCTGTTCGGAGGGATGAAAGTGTGAAGGGGAGAAGGCTAGATGATTGCTGACAAGGCGAAGATGGATGGTTTCCCCTTGACTGCAGACTACGACAATATAAAGACACACACTGATTGTAGATTAGGCCAAGCCTTTCTCATAAATGAGCAGGAGAGTACAGAGACAAGACAAGCGATGGAGAAATGCACGTATTAACACCATCTGGAGACTATCCAGGGCGGCCATCTGTAGACTACATCTGTCTTCTAAAATGTGACTGATGCCAGAAGTACTGCAAGCCTCTCTGGAAATACTAAAAAAAATAGTACTGAAGGATGACAAAGGGGTCAGAAAATTAGAGAATGTTAGAAGCAGATGTCAATACAGAAAAAGCACAGTAGTCATTTCAGAAACAGGAAAGTAAGGCAAGTCAATGGATGAAGACAATGTGGTGAGACATTATAAAAGATGACAAAGTTCTTGGGGCTGGCAATAAAAGAGGTTAGAAGAAAAAAATCCCCAAAGCACTGAGCTTAGACCACCACACAAAAAGATGTTTTTCTTTCTCCCCTTCCTTCAACTGTTTTCCTTTTCTCTCTTCCCTTCAACTAATGACAATGAGGATAATTGCTGCGATGTCAACTCACTTGTTCCCTTCAAGGTGAAAGCCAGTCTTGGCAAGGCCATCATTTGGGCAGCCATAAGGTGATTCCTGCTAGGTAGCATTAAAGTCCTCCCTGCATGCCACAGAATTATACATAGGATGGCATGTAATTACTGCAAGGTGGGTCAGTCACCTGCTTCCACAAGTGATGACACCGATCAGGTAACTCCCTCATCAAACAGCTCCCACAACATCCACAGTCTCCACAGGAAATTAGCAGGAGACATGCTCATCAACCGTTCCCTGAGGAAAGGCATACAGGCACACTGCCTCTTCTCTCTTTCCCTTAAAGTGTCCTGTCCACTAGCAGATTTGGCTGAAGGTAGTGAAACACCATAGTCATGCAACAAGATGTTTTTTTCCCTGATCTGATTAACAAAATAATCAGTGAAAAAAAAGCCACCGCCACCTTCATCATCATCTTTTTTGAATGCAGCAGATAATTACATTTTTTGGGTCAGAGGCTTCTCATGACCAAAATCACTACTTGAGGAAAAGCATCAACTACACAAAACAAGAAATGCAATCTGGTAGGCACTGCAAAATAAATACATGCTATCTGGGGACAAACATGAGACTTCACGTATCCATTCCTTCAAAAAGCCTAGCAATTCCTTATCTGCTGAAACACATGCAACCTGAACATTCCCAGACCTCAAGTCATTTTCCAGATGCTCTACTCTTCCAGTAAATTCTGCACTAATTTTTAGCAATATTGTCACAAGCTGGCTAATTTGCATCAAGGCAGCATATCACATTAAACTGCTGCTGCTGACCTGAGCTCAACACAAAAGAACAGAGTCAGCAGGCCAACCAGGGAGTGAGGGGCTTGAAGAAGTGGTCATAAACCAGCCCTCACACTTGAGGGATAGGGGTACCACCTGTACAGAGCCATTCAGTGTTGACAGATAGACGAGGACATGCAACTAGGCATACGCTGATGTCAGCATTCACCGAGAAGGGCATACCTAAGAAGATGTGCACCTGTAACCTCTATTTGCATACAATGTGCACTAATGTCAACTCCCTGTAGAAAAAGAAGGCAGGTAAATTCACTCTCAACAATGGTGCCCCTCCACACAATGCAGGGAGTGTCATCCTCAAGGTAAAGGGGAGTGGCTACAAAGATCAACTCAGAGATGGTGGTGGAGGAAGGGTGTGCCTATGGAAGGACCACAGGAACTAGGGAGTAGAAAAATAGACATCCGTTTGTTTCTTTTCCAAAACTGTTTGCTGATTTATTTACTGGTCTCTAAAAATGCACAAAGTGCAAGTCTCCAGTTTCTGCACAAGGTGGAATGCTAACAGTGTCTTCCTTTTGATTGTACAATTATTTTCTGAATTGTTCACTTCCCAATACTACATAAGATCCTGTGTTACAGGATTCACTTACTCCTGCCAAGTATTTCAAATGGACTGCCCATATAATTTCTTTATGCAGCTTGTAAGACACGAGACGTTGATATATTTATAAGAACATAAAGTAACAGATTTTACCTACCTACAATCTTATGATATTTTTTTAAACAAGGATTTATACATGTACATTATATGTTAGAATGTAATAACAAGTCTTTATTCCATCCCTAACCTTCAGCCCTCCTGCTGAGTTATGTGCTATTTTGCTTCCATAATATGTAGCCAATAAAAGAAAGCCTATTTAGTGTATATGTCACCTTTGGGATGGTGGGGTAGAACTGTACATGCTCAGCATGTACAATAAAAGATAAAATTAAACTATTTTATACAGATTAAAAAGTTGTATACTGTATGCTGCTAAGGTGACAATATCGCCACAGAAACAATAATGAACTCCTCCTCCATGGCAGGGTTAGTATTTATGTTTATAACCCAAAGACCCACAGGACCAATTAAGTCGCAGTTAATAAAGCTACGAGTGCACTTTACTTGTCCTGTATCTGACAAAAAATATTCAGCAATAAACATGCTGCATAAGACCACACACACCTGTGTGTGTGTGTGTATAAACACACACTTTTTTTTTTTTTTTTTGCACAAAGGTGGACAAGTTGCATGATTCATGCTTGCCTTCCATTTTCTTTTCCAAAATATGTTTTCTTCTTAACTACACAATGCTGGTTTAACACACAGTTGGGTATGCTTCAAATACTATAATGGTATTTCATTAATGACGTTCTGATGTGGTCATGGGAAGGGGTCTTCTGGCTGCCTCGTTAGTGAGTTAATGATACAATAGCATTTCTATGACTACTGAAATGCTGCATTTCTGCCACTGGATGGTGACAATGACTACGGACACTTTTCATACAACTAATAGACTTCTGTGGTCTCTGTCCCTCTGAAGGAAAAGACAGAAACAACTGGATATGTACAGGTTTTTTAGAATGTATCTAAATCTGCAAAATTTCCAAGGCTTGCTTTACCCTTCTATGACTTTCTGTACAGAAACATGTAAAGAAAGCCTTACATGTTAGGAGTCGCATGGCATATATAAATTGCTGTTTTTAATGCCTAACCTGAGCCAATAGTATACAGCAACTGATGTGTAAGATTCGCATTTTCATTTCTTAGGATTCATCTGTATGTGCCCAATGCATTTTTAAATTCCACCTGTCGCTGCAGCTAATACTACTGTTAAGAGACTGCTCCTGCAATGCATCACCAAAATTTTGCTAAACTATTTCTTAATATTGCCTGTTGTACCCTCTTCTACATTCGAGTATAATAAGTCCTCTGCACGCAATTCCATCCTGTTTGGGAAAAACACAAGAACCCTATACCTTTCTGTTCTATTTATGGGAATTTATGCCACTGAAGTTGTCCTCCATTTCAATTCCAGTTCTTTTTTGGCCTCTCATGATAGGAACTGATATATCCATATCTTGTTTGAAGAACAACATTCCATGTCCCCTGTCGGAACCTGTGATGATCTGGAAGGGTTAACATCTCCTTGGGTTATTCTTCCATTCACACGACAATATTTTGCTTACCCTCAAACACTTTCACATTCAGAGTTTGGGACTTGTATTCACCGGTTCCTCTCATGCTCACTGCTAAACTGGCAATGCTTTCCCAACCAAAGGGTTAATTTTTGTATGAAATTTCAACAAGTGCCTTCAGCAAATCAATACAATTTTGCTAGGGGGGGGGGGGGTGTCCTCATCTTCTGTGGAGGAATTACCACTGCAGATCTTTGTATCTTCTTAAGAAACTACTCTTTACCCGACATTCCTCCATGGAGTCAACCACACAGTGTCCATTTACTTCTACAATCTACACCTTATCACTTGTTTATTTATACTTCAATTATTTATACTTCAATTATTTTGCTTGTTGACTGGGGTGTTACAATGAGCCTAGGATCCCAACATGGATCATCAGTAGTGACATTCTTTGAGTTACAAAACCTTAACACCAAAACACAAATGTGAATAGTAAATGATGCACTGCATTAAACAACAATCAGCAATTACTGAGTCAGGATGGATTACTGTGGTATACAAGGCCAACAACAAACACAGACAAAAACGGTAGTTGTTGTATCTTTCAGCTTTTCCCGGTTAGGGGTCGCCACAGCAGAACTCCGGTCCACTAATGATTGGCAGCAGATTTTTACGTGCCGAGTTGCCAGCCCTGACGAACAACCTTTAACAAAGGTACGCCCATTCACGCATGTCTCCAGACAGAAGACGCTCTAGCTGAGAATTAAACGGGACAGTGTCTTACTGTGAGGCAACAGCACTACCGCAGCACCAGAAAGGGTAGTAAACTGTTAAAATGCAATGCACATGGCTGACACCGATTAAAAAAAAAAAAAAAACGGATTAAAAGGCAAAATGGAATACAGACATAGAAAAGACAGCTTTGTAAAAGTCCAAGGTCTCAAGTATGTCTATATTAAAGAACATCCATAAACAGAAATATCCCTGATGTGACGAGAAGCAGCTGTTTGGGACCAATGACAGTAACATAACAATGCAGTGCTAAAGCATCCTGTATACTTAGTGTTACTGGAGTTTCCTGAACAAACTGAATTACTGCAGGTAACATCGAGGAAAGATCAAATGACAAAAAATGTGTAAAACATTTGTATATGCAGTTGTTTATTGACATTTTCTGTGGCTTTTGGCCTTCCTTGTTTAGTTACAGCACCCATATGTATGGTAGTGATGAAGGGCTTGCTAAAATACAGCTTATTAATGCCCCTTCATGACTATTATTTCTATTTGTTTCTTGCCAGCAAGTCAAAAAGTCAGTCTGGTTTACTCAGCAACATTATTATGTAGTTTAACAACCTATCTTTTACCACAGTGACTATCCTGTGACTTTAAAGGATACATAAAACTCTATTTTACTCAGTAACCTTTCAGTAAACATTCCTGTTCCTCTGTTATGGAAAAGTGAAGTAATTGCCCTCTTCTGGTTTACTAAAAACAACTTTTTTTTTGTTACTTGTACCTGACATCTAGCAACCCACAGCCCAGAAGTTTGCCACATCGGTGCCTTACTCTTCAGGATGAAACAGTGACGGGCCAAGAACAATGCTGGACAGCAGTCATCCTGGCACCCCTGGAGGGTGTTTTGTTCCCTCTAATCCAGAATCTATATTATCTTCTATTCCATGGTTGCTGTTCTTGGCTCAATATGATTCTCACCATAATAGCTGGAGGGTGTAACTCCCTCCTACAGCCCTGCACCATCCATATCTAAGGATGAACCCAAAGTATACTCAGGCTCGGGCACTGCATGACTGCACCATAGCTGTCAGAAGCCACACTTTTTCCTGACTGATGAGAGATCTGTATATCTACTCATCACTTTTTTTTTTTTTTTGTGTGTGTGTCATGTTTAGTATAGATGTTTTAAAAAAAAGAAAAAGTTCAAGTCCATCCTTTATAACAAAAGGACATTAATGCTGGGAAGTGTTCAGCAGATAAAACCTTTCCAGGCTGCTTAGGACCCTTGATGTACTGTGGGTGCTCCGTCTCTACAGATATTCTTTGCCATGCTTTGGTACAAGCAGGGACAAAGGAACCCAAGGCTGCTTTTCCTAAATTTGACAAGGAAACTATAAAACCTTCTTTGTTTCTATTCTGTATGTTAGATGTTTGTTTCTCACAGTCCCTTTCTTATATTTCAAGGCAAATTTCATTTAGAAATATTTGTCATCTTTCCTGTTTTTTTTTGCCCTGGTCCTTCCCTCCCTTGTCACAAAGTCAAGAAGGCTTTTCCATTTTTAGCAGGAGCATAACACATACCAATAGGTATATCCACTGTGAAACTATCTGGGCAAACACCATTATTTGTACATTCTTCCCTTTTGTAAAAACTTTAACAAGTCCAACATCAACTAAGGAGTTACTGAAAATTTACCTCACTGGTAAGTCTCTGGCTGTCCAGCCTCAATCCAGCAAGCCTGCCAACACAAGGTCCATCCCCCAGCCTCGGAAAATCCACAAGACTCCTAACAACTCGTGACCAGGGTAACTACCTCCTTCGCCCACTATGGTTACTGTTCTCATAATTCAATCATGGATCTATCTAGAAAGTATGACAGTTATCCAGAAGAGAAAAAAAGGATCAAGTCAAAGGCAGCTTATGAGTGAGCACTGACTGGGAGGTACAGACATGAAGAGAAGCCAGTCTACATGAAAGGGCTTTGTCATGTGTACTGTGGCCACACCTAAAAGGGCATATCAATACACTGCTATTACCTTCTCCAAGAAAACACTACAGAGAATTAAAAAAAAAAAAAAGTAGGATGATTCTAATCTCAAGCTGCTCTGTAAAAATCTGGTATTTATCTTACACTAGCATCTAAACAACATAGGTTATAAAACAGTAGCAAATAAGGAGAGAGAGAGAGAGACAGAAGGAAAAATTCTACGGTTTTATCAGTTTTTCTTAACATTGTAAAGTTTTTACATATTTTTCTGTTTCCATCATTCTGCATTCACAGTCTGTGAATGTTAACTGAGATGATCTTTTCTTGTTTTTTTTTTTCCATTTTATGTCTGAGACAGTAGCTTGCTACTTCTTTAAGGAAGCCTAAAGAATGCTCAAACTGATTTTTATTAAATCCACTTTCCTAATCTCTCCACAGTTGCTCTCCTCTTTCTACGAGTTATAGATTAACATACTTAGCTGAAACGGAACCATCTAAAAGGCCAAATTCTTCCTACACTTACTTCAAAACATAACAGATTGAGGCTGTTAACCTGATATGATGTCATACCCTTTATCAGTATGTTTACTGGTGAGTACAGTTAAAGTACAGTTGTGTACCTACCATAAATGTAGATGTTCGAGTGTATTCACTGTTGCAGTCATTACACTTGGTGTCCTGCTAGCAGGCGACCCGTAGTCAGCCCGAGTTCCAATGTCTTGGTCCGGCGTCAGTTGCTGTCACCCCTTCCCTGACGTCAGTGCGCCAGGGGTATAAAAGTTGCAACCGACGCCATTTTCTTCAGTTTTTCTTGCCCCAGATGTCAGGTGCCCCCAGATATGAAGGCTGTAAAGATAAAAATATGCCAAACAACCATGCATATATCACAAAAAACATTTTCTTTTTTCTAAAAGCAAATACACCACATAGGTTGTATAGAATAGAGAAGTACAGAATAGTCCCAGCAAAAAAGGGGATGGTGGGTAACCAGGACTGCAACAGTGAATACACTCGAACATCTACATTTATGGTAGGTACACAACTGTACCATGTTCATCGTGTTTCACTGTTGCAGTCATTGCACTTGGGTAGAATCCCAAAACTGAGGTAGGGTGGCTGGGTCTAGATTGGATTTGGCGAGGCTAACAAGCCCTGCAGAACTGCAGTGGCAAAGCCTGCTCTGGATTTGGAGTAGAGGGGTAGGTGGTAGTGCTTGGTAAAAGTGTGCACTGAGCTCCAGGTGGCAAATTCTAATATATGTCTTTGGTTGGTACCCCTCTGAGGAAGGCTGCTGAAGTGGCTGCTGCTCTGGTTGAATGAGGCCTAATGCCCTTAGGCACAGATTTGCCATGTTGTGCATAACAGAAGCGGATGCAGTGTCCTATCCATTTGGAGATTGTCTGCTTTGTAATAGGTTTTCCTTGTGATCCTGCAGCATATGCTACAAACAGTTGCTCAGTTTTTCTGAAAGCTTTTGTTTTGTCCAAGTAAAATTGTAGCTGCCTGTGTATATACAAAGAGTGCAGAAGTCTTTCCCTTTTATTCTGGGGATTTGGGTAGAAGGTGGGCAAATGAATAGTTTGGTTTAAGGCCACATTGGAGACCACTTTTGGCATGAATGTTGGGTTCGTCCTTAGAAAAACCCTGTCCTGGTGAAAAATGAGGAAAGGTTCCACAGCCATCAATGCCTGTAACTCTGAAACTCTTTTTGCTAGGAGCAGAGCAGTTTTCCATGACAAGAATTTTAGATCAGCTGTGCTGGCTGGTTCAAAAGGTGGCAGTGTTAATTTTTCTAAAACAAAACTGAGGGCCAAAGTAGGTACTGGTGCTCTCCTAGGGGGTCTTATATTCTTTGCCCCTCTGAGGTACTGTCGTAGTAGAGGATGTGAAAAAATAGGAGGATCCGTATTGTAATGAGCTGAAATGGCAGAGGCATGGATTTTAATAGAAGAAAAAGATAGGCCTTTGTCCAACATCTCAGTCAGGTATTGTAAAATCTGAGGCATATTAGGGACCAGTGGGTTGAGTCCTTGTGCCTGGTTCCAAGCACAGAATCTTTTCCATTTGTCCGCATAAGATTTCCTAGTGCTGGGTCTCCTGGCTTCCAAAATTACATCCATAACAGCTTTAGAGATAGGTGCAGTCTGAGTGGCTACATTATCTGCCATGCTGCCAGGTTTAAGGTTCTGAGTTGACTGTGCAGAATCCAATTGTTTTGCTGTGTCAGAAGATGAGGGATTTGAGGTCGAGGCCAAGGTGGGCCTTGGGACAAAGTCTTTAAGATTGGGTACCAGTGCTGGCGTGGCCAGTCTGGTGCAATCAGGATCATTTTTGGCCTCTCTTGTCTGACTTTTAGAAGCACCTTGGTGAGAAGAGGCATCGGAGGGAAGGCATAGACTATCAGGTTTTTCCAGTTGAAAGATAGAGCATCCACTTTCCATGCTTGAGAGTGATGAGTCCTTGTGCAAAATTTCTGTAATTGGCAATTGTGAGGGGAGGCAAAAGATCTATGTCTGGGCGTCCCCATTCCCTTGTTATCATGTTGAACACTTGTGGATTTAGCTTCCATTCGTGAGGATCCATGAAATTTCTGCTTAGTTCGTCTGCCAGTGTATTTTTTGTTCCTGGCAGGAATTGTGCTTGCAGATGTACCTGGTAAGTCAGTGCTGTGTTCCACAAAGTCATGGCTTGTCTGCATAGGGGGTAGGAATGTGTGTCCCCTTGTTTGTTTATGTACCACATAACTGTGGTATTGTCTGTCTTTATTAATAATTGTCCTGGATGTATTAGGTCCTTGAATTCTGTCAGGGCATTCTGTACAGCTAGCATCTCTTTTTGATTGATGTGAAGATGCATTTGTCCCTTGGGCCACGTGCCCTGAATGCATTTTCCTGCCATATGTGCTCCCCAGGCGTAATCCGATGCATCCGGTGTTATTGTCTGCCTGGCTGTAGGTAAGGTGAAAGGCTGTCCCTTGTTGTGGTGACAGGCCTGGGATGACCATCGAAACTCCTGTTGTAGGCAGGGAATCAAGGTTATGATTGTCTCTAGGCTGTGACAATGCTAAGTCCAAACACTTTTTAGATACCATTGTAGTTTCCTCATATGCAGTTTGGCATATGGAATTAGTAGAATGCAAGATGCCATGAAACCCAGGGCCTGCAGAATTTTTCTTGCAGGGAGCTGGGTCCTTGTTGCCATCATTTGAAAGTAATGAGTCAGTTGCCTTTGTTTGTCTGGCGTGAGATAAGCCATCTGGGTAGTTGTGTTCAAGCTTGCACCCAGGAATATTATCTCTCGAGAGGGTACTAGTTTTGATTTATTTTCGTTTACTGTGTTCCCTATGCAAATACAAACACCAGATTCTTTAGAAGAATGCCCTTGCTTCTCTGCTTGAATAAGGCAGTCATCCAAGTAGGGGTATATTTGAATTCCTTTTTGTCGGCAAAATGCAATTACTGGTGCCAGGCATTTTGTGAAGACCCTGGGCGCAATAGATAAGCCAAAGGGCAGTGCAGAGAATTGATAATGCATTGAGCCTGCTATGAATCTGAGGTATCTTTTGCACGATTGTCTGATTGGGATGTGCAGGTATGCCTCCTTGAGATCCAAAGTAACTAGCCAAGCCTCTTTGCCCAACATGGGCAAGAGTTGTTGTAGTGTTAACATTTTGAATTTTGGAACATCCAGAAAAGTATTTAGGATTGACAGGTCCAGTATTGGTCTCCATGCTTTGTCCTTTCTGGGTACTAGGAAAAGTTGTGAGTAAAATCCTTGGCCCTTTTCTTCTTGTGGAACATTTTGAATAGCTCCCATATCCATAAGAGCTGCAATCTGTTTTTGTGCCTCTGCCCATTGGTTTTGTGGCAGGTTTGGCATACCTTTTGGTTTTGGAAGCGTGTGGAAGTGGAACCTGTACTCTTGAGAAATTATATTCAACACCCATTGGTCTTGGGTGATCATGTGCCAATTTTTTGAGAGAAGTGTTAGCTTTCCTCCTAGGGGTGCTGTTAACTGCTGAGAGCTTGGCATTTGCAGAGGGAAGTCATTGTGACCGTTTCCTATAAGGTTGTGATTTGTCTTCTCCTCCTTTGGGGGCTGAAGCACCCCATTGTTTAGGTCTGTATGAGCCTTGGGGCTGAGATCTGCCTCTTGGGCGTCTGTATCTGCCTCTTTGTGGCCTGTCTGACACTGGAAAGGACCAAGTTTTTGAAGGCCAGTTCCTGCTAAATCTAGGTGGCTGAACCTGTAAGAAATCTTTCACAGTTTGCATTGACTTTGCTTTATCCTCCATTTTCTTTAAAACCTCTTCTGCCTTAACACCAAACAAAGTATCATGCTGTAGTGGAGCATCCAATAATTTCATTTTAACATGGTCAGGTAAACTTTATTCTTTTAACCAAGCATGTCTTCTAATAACTGAGCCTGTAACTGCAGCTCTACAAGAAGCCTCTAATGAATCAAAACCACATTGCAGAGTATGCTTTCCCACTTGTTCAACTGCATGCAATAAATCCTGCATTTCTTTACTGTCAGGACCTTCTACATTTGTAACCATTTTCTGCTTTAACAATGACATGAGATACTGCTGACATTTAAGCATGTGAAACTGACAGTTTAGAGCTCTTACAGCTAAAGTAGCAGAAGTGTAAACTTTTATCCCCCATCTGTGCAGAGCTCTGGAATCCCTATCTGAGGGGACAGGATTTTTGGCAGTGGAAGCTTTAACCGACAACTAGTGACATCGTGGTCAGGGCCTAGGCAAGGAATGCAGTAAGACTGGAAGTCCTTATGAAGTATTTGCTTCCCACAGGAAATACAATTATTAACTTTTACTGACATCGGTCTGGAGCAAGAAAAAGTTTCCCCAATGGGGTACTTAGCTTTATTAAAGACTTCGGTTCTGAAACTCAATTTTGAAAATCTCAGGAGTCGGCCGACCGGCACTTGCGAACTGCTTATGCTTCGGGCACCGCGCGACAAGAAAGACTGAAGAAAATGGTGTCAGTTGCAACTTTTATACCCCTGGCGCACTGACGTCAGGGAAGGGGCGACAGCAACCGACGCCTGACCAAGACTTTGGAACTCGGGCCGACTACGGGTCACCTGCCAGCAGGATAACCCAAGTGTAATGACTGCAACAGTGAAACATGATGGACATCTGCCCCTACAGGTATGTCTTACCCTGAGTACCCACCCAAAGCATCATATGCCTGATGTTTTTCATTGCTTTAGTTTACTTTGTTTGCCTGTGAATTGAATACTCCCATCAGCAGCACCTTCCCATTTTGTTTTCATAACTGTGAATTACTTCATCTAGCACACTGATTCTTCCTATCAAATTACAGGTATGTTAATGACATCTACTGAGATGTCTGACCCAGTCCTTATTCATAGTGTAATGCTACCCTTATCGTCTTTATGCTATATACACTAGTTTTAAATGCACTTTTTTTTACAAATAAATCCAAACATAAAAATACGACCTTGCTCTTGCATTCTTTATTTTCCCTTTTCTTTACTCAACTTCAGTCAGTAAGAAAAGCAAAGCAATAACTTACAGTTTGGAAAAGGATTTAAGTTTATTTACTTATCTGGCATTTTTCAGCCACAACCCAGGCCACGTGGCAGGTTACACAAAGAGTCCCAAGAGATAAAAAAAAATGCATTAGAGTTTGGAGTTGCACAAAAGGTCTGTTGCCTGGATGTTATTGTGAAGGACTGGGACTATGAGCTATTAACAAGTTGCTTTCTGTAGTTCAGGGTTTTGATTCCCTCACCCCCATCTGACTGTGAACAAGACACTCAACCAGACACTGTTTTGAAGCAACTAGGCAAAGTTCTTCAATGGTCATCTGGAGCTCCTCCTGTTACTACTTATGAACAAATGTTATTACTTCTAAGAGACACACTAACAATTAAAAATTCAAAAAATGGTACAAGAGCACAACTAATTGCACCGCACAGCACAGGGAGCTTACTAGTAATACCCTTTAACTGTTAAATAGATTATATTTTTAAATGTATTATGTATTAATGTTAATACATTTTAAGATTAAATGCTGACGTAAAGGCATATCCATGCTGTGAATCTAAATAAAGCATTAAAATCAACAACATGACACCATAATGAAACTTATAGTGAAGTAGGCAACCATACCTATTAAATGCAACAGACTAATCTTTTACTAGGAGTGGGTAATCCTCAACATTCTTCTCAAATGCAATGTACTTTACAGTATCATAGCGTACAGATGACACATGACAAAACACTAGGGTAACACTGTGTGCATATACATCACTCCCCCCTCCCACCTCCTGACCATTAAACCAATATAGATACAGCTTCTTTCACACCACATGAGAGATGATTGCTGAACTATCATGAGGCAACCATTGGGGTTTTCTGTTTGCACGGCTCTATCCTCAACTTGGTGGCTGATGTGGGTGTCACACAAGGGCATCCTATGTTCTCCCCCCAGCTTGTGTGTACTCTGACCGACATTGCACCTGAGATCTACCATCACAGTTTGGGACTGCCAATCCCACAATTTCCAGTCTTGCAGCTGAACTGTGCAAACAGCAAAATACAACTGTCAGGAGAAGAGGGGGTAAGTGTGCCCATCTGAATCTGTGTGTGAGATCATAGCATGTGATTTCAAAGGTATGCACCCATCTCTGGGTGTGAAAACTTCAAGAAAAAACATGCAGAAATGCTGACTAGTGCTGAAGACAAATGTGGCTAAAGAAACCATCAAGAAGTGTCCTCGACATTAAATTATCAGCAATAAAGGGGGCGAGTACACAGTCAGACCATCATTATTCAAGTATTAGCTCAAGATATCTAAACAATCCTACCTTGGTTTGTGATTTACTGTCGAGTTGCCTGGTAAGAGAAGTTTATTTGAATTCATATTGTATTTGTTATCACTGTTTTTAACTGTTTCTGGGTAGGAAGAGATAGCTTATTAACAAGACTTACTTTGATTGATATTTTGTTGTTTTACCTTTAATTTCACTCTTGGTTGTTAGAAAGGGAGAGACTTTAGACAGGCAAGCTCTTGCCACTCCACGGAGCTGAGACAGCTATAAATTCACAGAGACTGCAGAGAGGAAAATTCTGAGCATATTTAAACAATCCTACCTTGGTTTGTGATTTATTGATGTTTACTGTTAAAAAGATGTGCAACTGCAAGCAACAGTGAGCGACATAAAGGAATTACTACTTTAGTCTGGCTTGCAGAACTTGTGTGGTCAGAACTTTACTGTACTTAATTTATTATTTAGTTGTATATTGCTGGTGTGATTTTTTTTTTTTTTTTTGTCACAGAAGTTGATTTAAGTTCTCTCTGAATTCTGTGGTTACGGTTTTTGATTATTCTACTCTTTTTACAATATTTTATTAATTTGAATCTTAATATGGATTCTTTAAATGAGTATGCAATTAACGATTTGCTAATCCGCAAATATCTTGTACACTGTAATAAATGCTATGCATATTTAAAGGTTAACATTTGATAACACTAGTAATCTGTGTTCCAGTGTCAAAAGTTGGATGACTTGCTTACCATTGTTAGTAGTAAATCTAGACTTCATGATGATGATTGCACTTGTGGCTTGGAGAACTGTCATTTCATATGTTAATGACTGGACTGATGAACTAAACGTTAGGCATAGAACAAATAGAACACATTTAGGAAGTGATGCATCTGTTGTCTGCAAAAATCATTCAACTCCTATGAAACAAGACGATGGCCCTGACAACTATGGAATTCTGGATGCAAGTATTCAACAATCTGAGGATCCAGTTTGCTTAGAAGAAAACAAAAAAAGAAAGAAAAGAAGAGGTTCACAACAAATAACGAGGAAGAAAAAGAAACCGATTAATGACTGTAAAGGAAAGAGAATACGTAGTGAAAAGGACACCATTTTGTTATGTAACACACAGGTTAAAGGGAATGATGATATTTTTATATCAGAAAACCTTCAGTCTATATTAAAAGGCATCATTTTTCCAACAGAGGAGGTAGAAGGCAGGGGGCAGGTGAAAAGGAAGAAATCAAAATTGAACATGGAAGGATTGAAGAACATTACTGTAAGAAAAAAGAAGAGAAAGACAGATGTTGACTACATGACTCAAGCTGTGGATTTACAATGCCAGATGGTGAGAATTTAACACAATGAAAACAGTGTGATTAATACAACTAATGGTGAAGAAGATCTATCCTTTGCAACAACTGATAGATTAAATATTACTGTATTAGAGGGTGAAGATTCTTCAGAGCTGGCCAGCAAAGATATTCTTGTCATTGGAGATTCACTTATTAGGGGAACTGATATGTATATTTGCAAAGAATATAATAAACATCGAATAGTATTATGTTTGCCAGGAGCAAAAATAGAAGATGTGAGACGAGCCTTGGAACACCTTAATGTAAGGATGTACAGATCCTTTTTTATTCATGTTGGTACAAATGATGTCACGTGCAAGGATTCTCTGTTAGTAGGGAACTGACAGCCCTTTTAGCATAGGTTGTACTGAAGTTAGAAAATATTTTTCACAAATCACCTGTAGAAAGGATAGTCAGGTCACTTTGAATAAAAAGATTTTTTGGGTAAATATCTACATGGAAAAAATGTCCGGTTTTAAAAATGGAAATGTGTAGAGCATCCAAGCCTACTTTTGGGCACACTTGTTCAGACAGGATGGCGGGCATTTGTCAAGATCAGGGAAGAGAACTTTTGCAGCAGATATTTTGCAATATTTGACAAATACTAGACAGGATTTTTGCCAGGTCAAAACATTAAACAGTTCACAGATAGCAACAGCTGAAGTAGCTCTAATTGTTGTTAATGCAAGGGGCATTAATAATAATTTTTTTTTAATGTAAAATTTACTACGTTCCCACAAGACCGATGTTGTTATTGTTTGTGAAACATGGTTAAAGAACAAGGGTATAAATATTTTTACTGGAACAGACATCCTAAAAAAAAAAAACAGGTGGAAGTGCTACAATAGGGATTAAAGATAATTATGAGACCTGTGATTATTACATGTTCAATGATAACACCAATACTACAGACTGTGTAACTATGACAATAAAGACAACCCGGAAACATATAACAATTGTTGGAGTGTATAGACCACCAAAGACAAGTGCAGATGACCTAAGGAATTTATATATTTCTTGCATGAAACACAGGAAGGAATAATATAGCTGGGGACTTAAATTTACCAGAAACAGACTTGAATAATATTGATTCAACAACTTTAGCAAGGAAATTATTCATAACGTATATTCAGGAACAACTGCTTCAGAATGTAAAAAAAAACTACCAGGGGACAAACACAATAGACATCGTTTGTGTTCCTAAATTACTGTTACTTGAAGTCAAGTTTTACTACCAATGATGTGCAGTGATCATGGAGTTATAAGACTTAATTTGTTGCTAGATAATTCTGCCAAACTGAAATTTGAACCAATGCACAGAAGGTTAATTACAGATTATGTGGAAGCAAACAGTCTCTATGTAAAACTAATCGGAGTAAGGTGTTCAGTGGAAAACCTGCTGACAGAATGTGCAAAGCTTTAAAAGAGAAATTAAGTGCAAAACATAAAAAAAAATGTTTAACATCAGGATCTAGGCATACAAAATCAGGGGGATATATTTCCATAAGAACACGATATCTGATTATGATGAGAGACCAAAAGTATGAGAGACTGAAGAGGAGTCAAACTACAATTTTGAAAACTGAAATAAACAAGCTGGACAAACAGATTAAGCATAGTGTGAGACAAGATCAAGGAAAATTTTAAGAAAATTTATATAAAGATATTGAGAATAGGAAACAAACTAGATTATATTGAAAAAGAACTGCGCAAACTGGATCCAATCAAAGCACAGGGAGGAGACAGAATTAGTAACAATGACCTGGGAACCCTTCTGCAAGAACTTACGGTACCATTATATCTATTATTTACTAGGTCATATAAATATGGGGAGATTCCTCAAGATTGGAGACATGCGCCTATTAAACCTGTCTTCAAGGGAAAGGGGAGTAGGACAAACCCAGAGTCATATACACCATTAAGTCTACTTTCATGTTTTGGAAAAATAATGGAGAAGGCAATATTGAATAACTTATTGTCAAAACTGGAGAGGTTGAGACTTGAAGCCATTCATCGGCATACATATGGTGAAAACAGATCTATCGGCATGCATATGGTGAAAACAGATCTATTACCACCTGTAACATGACATTCTATAACAACATATCAGCTATGAATGAAAAATTGTGCTGTAATTTATACAGATTTAACTTCAGCATTTGACAGGGTTATACACAAAACACTGATCAATAATTTAGTACAACTATGTATTGATGTACTCTTGATAAAATGGATAGCTGCGTGGCTTACAAACAGGACATGGCAAGTATCATACAGCAACTGGACAGGTGAAATCCTTGGTTACAGTCAGGGTGTCCCACAGGGCTCTGTCCTAGGCCCTTGCTTGTTTAGATTGTATCTTTCAGACGTAACTTTTTCATCTGAGGTGTTCTACTGTCTATATGCAGATGACCTGAAATTGGGTAAACTGATTACATGTGTTACAGATAAGGCACATCTGCAAAATAATTGACTAAATTGACCATTTGGGCACAGGAGAATAATACGCTGATAAATACATCAACAACTAAGCATATGACATTTGGGAGACATAAACTGAAAGGTGAATATTTAATACAGCACACAGTGATTGAAACTGTAAACTCATTTAAGGACCTGGGTACATGGGTAGATTCAGCTATGAATTGTTCTAATCATATCAACCAATTGGTTAATGATAGTTACAGAACTATAGGTTGTATAAAAAGATTTATAAAGTCTAGGAAATCAAAAACTAAAGTCATTGTTTGTTAGTTACATTAGAACCAAACTTGAGTGTGGAACAACAATATGGAAACCCTATAAGAAAACAAACATGAGTAAACTGGAAATAGTACAGAGGAAATATACAAAGGGCATCCATGGATGTGAAAATTTAAGTTATGAAAGACTAAAACATCTGAACTTGTACACTGTCTGTTACAGAAATCTAAGTGGAGATCTTATTCAGGTACATAGGGCATTTACAGACAACTACCTCTGGGAATGGTTGGGGTTATCAAAGTACTACAAAATCATCAGACAACCTATGTAGACGATTCCATAGGAATGAGAAGTGTACTAATTGGTTCTCTGACAGAGTAGCTGATGCATGGAACAGACTACCAGATTACATTAAAGCAAGTACTAGTTTAGATATTTTTAAGAACAGCCTGGACACTTACTATGGGAACAAGTGTTCTGGTATATTGGCAAGCTAGAAGGGCTTTTTAATGCCTGTGTTTGAAATATTTGTATGTATGTAAGCTCAAAGAATACATGCTTAAAGGGTTCTAAAAGTGTAGCAATACTCAAAACACTGATGAAACCCACACTCAAGAGTTGAAAATGCATTTCCAGAGGCCTTTACACAGGGCATTCAAATGCCTAGTAAATTCTAGTAATTGACTGAAGCTGGAAGACCAGATGCATAACAGGATAAATGCTGCGTTTTAATGACTAAAGCCTAACTGATATTTGTTTTGCATGAACAGACAGTGCCCAAGCTTAATTACGAATGAGGGTACAGGAGAAAGACAAATAACTTCTTCAGTAACAGGAAGTACTTAGGCAAGTCTAATTCAATGTTCACACTTTAATTATTTATTATTTTTATTTATTTTACATTTGTTGACCGGGGGTGTCTGACTAGGCCAATGGCCCTTTTTTCAGCAGAGGCCCGGGGAGAAAAGCTCCTCACAAAGAAACAAATACAGATATATTTGGGTTTAGAGTACCTATACAGCATCACAATACATACATAGCTACATTAGACTACGTTTACACTAGTATGAAGACAACACAATACAGGAAAATAAATATTGTACTATTATTATTACTTTTTGTGGAGTTTATATCCCCGCGTCTCTGCTGATAATGGACATGTATCCAGTCGGACTATCCCGGTCAACAAATGTAAAATAAAATAAAATAAATAATATGAATCATTACACAATTTCATGGTAACCAGTTGAGATTAGAACACAATACAACACATACGTAGGTACATTATACTATTTTTGTAGTAGCATGAAGACAGCACAACTCAATACAGGAAAACTAACATTCATTAGTAATATGAATCATTGCACAGTTTCATGGTAACCAGTTGTGATTAGAATAGTGATAATACTAGTAAATATCTTGGCTAAAGAGTAATATTGTTCACCTTAATAAGGTCAGTATATGTGAATGAGAATTTAGTAAAGTAAGGAGGGCATAGTGAGTGTGCCTAGCCTGAGTGCTCAAGCCTGGGGAGCAGTCACAGCACAGAAAGTTTTGCATCGGATATTGCCTGATGAGGCTTTAGAGTTTGTGCTTTGTATGCTAGTGGGAAGGGAGTTCCATTTTGTAGCCACTGTACTACTGTTTAGTGAGTCTCCAAAGCTGTTATTGCTGTTGGTGATTTCTAGTAATAGTTTGCTTGATGATCGAAGAAGTCCGGTGACTGAGTGCTGTTGTACTAGGTTACTGAGGGCAGGGCGCTTGTTTGGGAAGTAGTACATGGAGTGACAGAGGCAGAGCTGATTGTAGGTTAGTAGATGGGGCAGTTCAAGCCAGCAGAGCAGTGCAGTGATGGGATCTATATGGGCAATTTGCAGCAAAGTGAGCAATTCTATTATAGAAGACCTCCATTTTGTTAAGGTCAGTTTTATTGAGATTAGTTGGAATGGGGGACACAAAGTAGGGTAGATAGAAGTTGGGACCCGGCAATGGCAGACTGGTGAGAAACAGCTTAATAAGACAGAGTGAACCCAGTTTGGCATGCACTTTTTTTTTACAGTTGAATTAAGATGACTATCAAATTTTAGATGACAGTCTATGGTTATACCTAGCAGCTTAGCCTGTGTCACTGAAGTGATTGGAGTAGAGTAGATGGTGAATTGGCTGCGATGGGTGTTCTTATTAGGACTGGTAATAATCATTAGTTGTGTTTTTTAAGGATTTAGAATAAGTTGGGCTTTGGTAAGGTAGGTTTCCATGTCAGAGAATGCTGACTGAGTTGCTTGCAGGAGGGTGGGCATAGTTTGTGCAGTGCAGATTAGGGTAGTATCGTCTGTGTACTGAATGACAGATGCATGCTGTGTGGAGGTATGGAGGTCGTTTGTGAATACCATGAAGAGTAGAGGTCCTAAAATAGACCCCTGTGGGACTCCAGCAGTTACAGGTAACATTAAATGTTATAATGAAAACAGTACCAAACAAAATGCTTCTTAGGATGCAAACACAGCCAAACAGCAAGGAAAACAGAAACCGCAATCTTTTAAACTCCAGAACTACATGCCATGCACTCTACCTATTTTTCCCTACAGCCATTGTATCAGAAATTACAAAATGCTCAGATTACACCGGAATTTAAAAACCCAGCCACAAACAAAACTTGAAGTTGTCTGTGGTGAAATCATACTTAGTTCACAAAAGGTTTAATAGACATGAGTAATTTATCTGGATAAACAATGTTGTAATAAATCATAACCATACATATTTATTACCTACTCATGCTGTACAGAATGATTACATTAACATGACAAGCCTGAGAGCAAATTAGAAATAAAGCCAAGTATTTTTTTCTAGGTTTAAATACCTCCAAAGAACGGAGTTTCCTTATCCAAGCCAAAATGCCATTTGCATCTCATTGACATATATTTTTCTTCACATGGAGGACATGCAACTACATGCGTTTCTGAAGACTAAGACAGGACCTCAGAACTGTGATTTTAGAACTCTACCTACACCACTAAGCCACCGGTGGCTGCTTATGAAAAATCAAGTACAAACACAGAACAAGTACTGCTTTCTTTCATTTTGAGTACTTTTCAAAATAACAGGACATTAAAAAAATGAAATGGCTGCAATAACAATCGTTACATTTAAACATAAACGGAAACAATACAATTATATGAACAGATGCTTTAGGTGATCGTTCTAGCTTTCCTTTTGTTTCTCAAATGCAGCTCATCTCAAATGTAGCTTATCTATTTTAAGTCAACAAAACACCACGAGTAATTCTTGCAGGGACAAAGCACAAAACCTTCCTTTTCCAAAATGGATCTTTCAGAAAATACACCCCAATAAATTTTCTGAGTCTCAGATACTGGACTTCCTTAAAACGCAGCCAACACTTTGCGATTCAACCGCCAGAAGGAACCACTACAGCTTCTACAAAACATGTATAAACCTTGTAACCTTAAATGACAAGTTACAGGAAAAAAAGTCTGGAGTTAATGCCGGAGGATCTTTCACTCAGCTTTCAGAACGCATCAGCTCCTATACCCTTGTTTTACCTGCAGGTGACAAACAAGCTCCTGATTTCAGAAATCAACTTCTGTCTTATTCTCGTGCTCTGAAATTAGACCCAGTTATTTATTTAATTATTTTGGTAGCCAGGCCTGCCTCTCAAACCTGTAAGTGCAAGAATTCTGGACAAAACTAAAAAGATTGGGATGATCAAGGCCCAAAATCAGGAACAGATTTGAATATTGCTCTTATAAGTTGGCAGGAAAAACAGGTTTTGCATTAGCACTCATGAAGTCCAAAAGCCAAAATGTCTGTCATTTCTGAGTTCAGTCCTCAATGAGTTTCCAGAAAACCACAAATTTTATGTGGAACAGAGCAAAAATAAGAGGCAAAAATCTGGACATTCTACATAATTCTGGAGAGTTGAAAGACGTACATAACCAGGTAAGGTCCACACAACAGAAATACCCATGAAGCAAACTTGAGATACTTGTAAATGACGGTTCAAACAGCTAAGCTTGATGCAGTCAGTATTGTTCTTTGAAATAATTTGCTAACAAATACCATCATGTAAGAAAAGCAGGTTTTAATATGAAGCTAAAAAACTATCTGCAATTTACAAGATTTGTGTTATGAGAAATTTTTGCAATAATTCTTTTGGGCAATGCTCCTAGTAGCTGACGGAATAGTAGTCAATTGGAAAGTCTTTTTTTTTTGTGTGTCTTTTGGCTTTTCCCGGTTAGGGGTCGCCACAGCGGAACTCCAGTCCGCTAATGATTGGTAGTGGACTTTTACGTACCGGGTTACCAGCCCTGACGCACAACCTTCAACGAAGGCACGCCCCATTCATGTATGCCTCCACACAGAAGACTCTCTAGCTGAGAATCGAACGGGACAACGTCTTGCTATGAGGCGACAACGCTACCGCAGCACCACACTGCAGTAGTCAGCAAAATGTCTTAAGTAATGTGGGACAATGGAAGCAAAGGAAGTTCAGGGCTACTGAGTCTTATGACCACTACACTTCGCCTTCGCACCCTATGACCACTACACCTCACGTTCTCACCCTATACTGTACCTCTCTTTAAGTCACTTTTCTCTCTCAAGATTCAGTTATACACAGTTCATGATCCTATACAATTTAAATATAACACCTCACAACTTACCTGCTTTTGGGATTCCAATTTCTCCTATAAGTAAATGGGAGACAATGACTCAAGTGTGAACAGAGTTTGGTCTCACAGACAGGCTCCCAAGTGGGAGTGGGTGTGCATCAGGGTTTAGCTGTCAGCCTGCTGCTGTTAATTACAAACAGATTGGATGGGACAGCTCAACAAAGTTGCTATATGCAGACGATGTGGCAGTACAGGCATACTCTGAACAAGAACTTCAGTAAAGGGCAGGGGAATGGAACTCAAAACTGAAGGCACATGGGATGACAAGTACAGTTGTGTACACTTACCATAAATGTAGATGTTCGAGTGTATTCACTGTTGCAGTCATTGCATTTGGGTAATCCTGCTGGCAGGTTGCCCTCAGTCGGCCTGAATTCCAAAGTCTTGGGTCCTGCGTCGGCTGCTGTCGCCCCTTCCTGACGTCAGGTCGTCAGGGGTATAAAAGAAGCAGCCAATGCCATTTTCTTCAATATTTCTTGCCCCAGATGTCAGGTGCCCCCTAAAAGGGTAGCCAAAATTTATATATATATAAAAATACATACACCAATATAAACTTTACCTTCATCTACAAGCAAATACACCACATAGGTTGTATAAATCAGAGAAGGAAAGAAAAGTTCCAGCAGAAAAAAAGGGGATGGAGGGTGGGTAACCTGAACTGCAGTAGTGAATACACTCGAACATCTACATTTATGGTAAGTGTACACAACTGTACTATGTTCTTCGTGTTTCACTGTTGCAGTCATTACATTTGGGTAGAGTCCCAAAGCTATGGTTGGGAGGCTGGGGCTAAACAGCATTAGGAGCGGCTATGAGGCCCTGCAGAACTGCACTGGCAAAGCCTGCCCTGGATTTAGAGTAGAGTGGTAGATGATAGTGCTTTGTAAAGGTGTGCACTGAACTCCAAGTAGCAGCCTCTAATATGTCTTTGGTTGGTACTCCCCTGAGAAAAGCTGCTGAAGTGGCTGCAGCTCTGGTTGAATGTGTCCTAATGCCCTTAGGCACTGGCTTGCAATGGTGTAAATAGCAGAAACGAATGCAGTGGCCTATCCACTTTGAAATAGTCTGTTTTGAGATAGCCTTTCCTTGTGATCCTGCAGCATATGCCACTAGTAATTGCTCTGTCTTCCTGAGAACTTTGGTTCTGTCCAAGTAGAATCTAAACTGTCTGTGTATGTCTAAAGAATGCAGAATTCTCTCCCCCTTGTTCTGTGGATCTGGATAAAAAGTTGGCAGAGGAATAGTTTGGTTAAGAGCCACACTGGACACCACCTTAGGCATAAATGTTGGGTTTGTCCTCAGAGAGACCCTGTCTGGATAAAACATGATAAAAGGTTCCACAGCCATGAGTGCCTGTAGCTCTGAAACCAGTCTTGCAGAAGTTATTGCTAGGAGCAGAGCTGTTTTCCAAGATAGAAACTTTATATCAGCAGTAGCAGCTGGCTCAAAAGGAGGCAGGATGAGTTTTTACAAGACATAGTTGAGGTCCCATGCAGGTATTGGTGATCTCCTAGGAGGCCTTACATTTTTGGCTCCTCTGAGGTACTGCTTTAATAAAGGATGAGAAAAGACAGGTGGCTCTGTATTGTAATGAGCCGAAATGGCAGAGGCATGAATTTTAATTGATGAAAAAGATAGGCCTTTGTCCAGCATTTCAGTTAAGTATTGCAAAATCTGAGGAATATTTGGTACAGCTGTATCAGTTCCTTGCGCCTGGTTCCAAGCACAGAATCTCTTCCATTTTCCAGCATAAGATTTTCTAGTACAAGGCCTTCTGGCTTCCAAAATGATATCCATCACAGCTTTACTGAGAGGTGTGTTTTGTATGACTACATTATCCACTGTGCTGCCAGGTTTAAAGTACTGAGTTGGCTGTGCAGGACCTGATTTTTTGCTGGGACAGTAGATGAGGTATTTGAGGTAAGGTCCAAGCTGGGCATTGAGACAAGCTCCTTAGGACTGGATACCAGTACTGGCGGGGCCGCTCTGGGGCAATCAGTATCATCTTTGGCTTCTCCTGTCTGACCTTTAGGAGTACCTTGAGAAGAAGAGGCAGTGGAGGAAAGGCATATACTGATAGGTTTTTCCAGCTGAAAGATAGGGCATCCACTTTCAATGCTTGTCTGTGATAAGTCCTTGTGCAGAATCTTTTTAGCTGGTAGTTGTGAGGGGAGGCAAATAGATCTATGTCCGGGCATCCCCATTTCCTTGTTAACATGTTGAAGACTTGTGGATCCAGCTGCCACTCGTGGGGATCCATGAGGTTTCTGCTTAGTTCGTCTGCCAGAGTGTTTTCCTTTCCTGGCAGGAATTGTGCCTGCAGATGTACTTGGTAAGTCAATGCTGTGTCTCACAAAGTCATGGTTAGTCTGCAAAGGGGGTAAGAATGTGTGTCCCCCTGCTTGTTTATATACGACATGACTGTGGTGTTGTCTGTCTTTATCAGTAGTTGTCCCGGATGAAGTAGGTCCTTGAAGGCTGTCAGGGCATTTTGAACAGCTAGCATCTCTTTTTGATTGATATGTAGATGCATTTGGTTTGAGGACCATGTGCCCTGAATGCATCTTCTTGCCATGTGGGCCCCCCAGGCATAATCTGAAGCATCCGTTGTTAGTGTCTGCCTGGCTGGGGGTAATGTGAATGGCTGTCCCTTGTTCTGGTGACAAGCCTTCGCCCACCATCGAAACTCCTGTTGCAGGCAGGGAATGAGAGTAATCATTGTTTCCAGGCTGTGGCAATGTTGAGTCCAAACACTTTTTAGGTACCACTGAAGTTTCCACATATGCAGTCTTGCATATGGAATTAGTAGGATGCAGGATGCCATGAAGCCCAAAGCCTGCAGAATTTTTCTTGCAGATAACTGGGCCTTTGTTGCCAACATTTTGAAATAGGTAGTTAGTTGCCTTTGTTTGTCTGGCGTGAGATAAGCCATCTGGGCAGTTGTATTTAAGCTTGCATCCAGGAATATTATCTCTTGAGAGGGTACTAGTTTTGATTTCTTTTCGTTGACTGTGTACCCTAGGCATGTTAGAAGTCTTTTCACAAATGCCAGATGCTGTAGAAGAATGTCCTTGTTCTCTGCTTGAATTAGACAGTCGTCCAAGTAAGGATATATTTATATTCCTCTTTGTCTGCAGAATGCAATTACTGGTGCCAGGCACTTTGGAAAGACCCTGGGTGCAGTAGATAAGCCAAAGGGCAGTACAGAGAATTGGTAATGCATTGAGCCAGCCTTGAATATGAGGTATCTCCTGCATGATTGTCTGATTGGGACATGCAGGTATGCCTCTTTTAGGTCTAAAGTCACAAGCCAAGCATTCTTGCCCAGCATGGGCAGAAGCTGCTGCAAAGTCAACATTTTGAATTTGAGTATATCCAGGAATGTGTTCAGAATAGACAGGTCCAGTATTGGTCTCCAGGCCTCGTCCTTTCTGGGTACCGAGAACAGTCTTGAGTAAAATCCTTGTCCCTGCTCTTGCTCTGGTACTTGTTGAATGGTCCCCATGTCCATGAGGGATGAGACTTGTTTTTGCGCCTCTGCCCATTGATTTTTTGGCAGATCTGGCCAGCCGTTTGCCTTTGGCAGGGTATGGAAATGGAACTTGTAGCCTTGTGACACTATATTTAGAACCCACTGGTCCTGGGTTATAATGTGCCAATTCTGAGAAAAAAGTGCTAATTTCCCCCTAAGGGTGCTGCCAGGACATAAGTACTTGGTGCCAGCTGGGGGAAGTCATTGGGACTGTTTCCTGCATGGTTGTGATTTGTCTTCTCCAACTTTGGAGGTAGAAGCACCCCATTGCTTTGACCTGTATGAACCTTGTGCCTAGAATCTGCCTCTAGGACGTCTGGATCTGCCCCTTTGAGGTCTGTCTGACACAGGAAAGGACCAATTCTTTGCAGGCCAGTGTCTACTAAACCTAGGTGGCTGTACTTGTAAAAAAATCTTTGACAGTTTACATAGATTTAGCTTTGTCCTCCATTTTCTTTAACACCTCTTCTCTTTTAACACCAAACAAAGTATCATGCTGTAAAGGTGCATCTAATAATTTAACTTTGACATGATCAGGCAGATTTTGTTCCTTTAACCAAGCATGCCTCCTAATTACAGAACCAGTAACTGCGGTCCTACAGGAGGCCTCCAAAGAATCAAAACCACATTGCAAAGTATGCTTTCCAACTTGTTCAGCTGCATTCAATAAATCCTGCATTTCCTTGTTTTCTGCACATACAGAGTTTAACAACATTTTCTGTTTAAGCAATGCCATGACATGTTGCTGATATTTGAGCATATGAAACTGACAGTTTAAGGCCCTTATAGCCAAGGTAGCAGATGTGTAAACCTTTTTTCCCCATCAAGTGCCCTTGAATCCCTGTCAGAGGGGGTAGGGTTTTTTGCAGCGGAAGCCTCAACTCCTTTGGGACCCTGTGAAATAGTTTCTGGGTCAGCAGCAAGGTTTTTAAAAAGGAATTTATGAGAGTCAGGAACCCTGTAATATCTGTCAGGCTTAACAGGAGCTGGAGGTAAGGAGTCAGGGGTCAGACTAGACTCCGAAAACACATCATCTACAATGTCTAACACAGGTGGAATGGCTAGAGGCCTGTGTTGAGGTAGTAAAAGGAAATCCCTGAGCCTCTTTTTAGATTCTGAAAAATCTTGGCTCTCCCAGTGGAAATGCTCCCTCATGGTATGCAAGGTTTCCCCAAAAGAATAGTCCTCTGGAGGAGAAGCTGAAGGTATAGATTCATCAGCATCAGAATCCTCATGGGGGGGGGGGGGGGGATATTCCTGATCAAAAGAGGAATCAGAAGAAATAGAAACCTGATCTGAAGATTCATAGTCAGTCTCTTGCCTAGGCCTCTTATCAGGAGGGGGATGGGAACCCCTGACCAAGGTAATCAAGTCTTCGGCCATTTTGAGCATCTGTTTTTTGGGCATAGATGCCTGTCCACATGGATCTTGAGTTTGTTTCTTTGCTTTAGAACAGTAGTGTCCAACCTGTGGCCCGCATGCGGCCCTTAGAGCTCTTCTATGCGGCCTGCGACCTTGCATGCGCAAGTTTAGCCTTAAACACTTTTTTTTCCATTTGCTTTTCGCACCCGTGACAAATGTTGGTGTGCGCATGCGCTAAAGCACCCTTAGCGGTTTGGCTTTTTTGCCTGTGTTCCCGCCGCAGTTATTTCGCGCCGAAGAAGCAACGTGTGTGTGTCTTAGTACTGAGAGAGTTATATGGGGTACGGATTTGCCATCGTTGGATTTGTAAGGGACAGGACCTAACTGTAGTAATAGGTAAGTGCGAGAGAGTGAGTGCATGCATGAAAGCAAAGTGTGTGCGTGCGTGAAAGTAGAAGAAGAGTGTGTGCTTGTGTGTGATTGTGTGTGTCTGTTAGCCATCATTAGTCTGTTAGGCCATAATTAGACATCGTTTTGCCTTCACCTGTATGTGACCACAATACTGGCTAGGTACCTTTCAACTTTGTGGCTTAATTCACATGCTATAATATTTTACAAAGGCATGATAAGCATTAACTAAAGTTAAACTCTAGTACAGAAAGAGCACTGTCACTGCATTGAAAGTTGGCCTCGGTAACTACGCAAATATTTGTCTGAGCTGCAGCAGAGTCTCAAGTTTAAATTTCTCGGACTCCTAATACTGAGTAGTACCACAACAGTGTTGTATAGATTTGAGTTTGAGTTTACTATTTAGGAATGCAGGAAAGCTCTGCCTAAAATTAAGGACTAGGACAGCAGCAAAAGTTACATGGATAATGTACAACTACAATGTAAGTTACTACATGCATAGAAAGGAAACAGTGGAAGTCAGCAGTAAAGATGCATTATTTAGTTTTCTTAAAACTGGTGCTGTCAACACAGGGCTGCTGCAGACATGTATGTTTGTTCAGTTGCGACAGATTCTGCAAACCCAACAGACCACCTACTGTGGCAGGATTAAATCAAGAAGCTTTCATAAGAAGATAAAGGCCTTTTGGTTGAATGGTCGCACTCAATTATTTCTTTTGATAATATTACATCCCTTGAGCTTACCTTGACAACCAGCTGATATCAGTTTTTACTTTCCTGTAAAGACCCTTTTAAACCTATCATACATTTGAAAGTTGTGTCCATTTTAACTTCCACACCTTGTATTGTGACACGTTTAAGTGTTCATATCCATAAAAATATGCATTTGCATGTCCCATTGAGTAATCCATGGTGGTACAGCTGTAGCGTTGTTGCCTCACAGCAAGAGGTTCTCCTGTATGATTCTCGGCTGGAGTGCCTTCTTTGTGGGGTCTGCATGTCCTCCATGCAGTCGAGGGGCCTCTGAAAGACATGTGTGAATGGGTGCGCCTTCGCTGAAAGTTGGGCGTCGGGCTGGCAACTCGGCACCATAAAAATCGACTGCCAATCATTAGCGGACCGGAGTTCCGCTGTGGTGACTCCTAACTGGTAAAAGCCGAAAAGACTTTCAAGACTTCCATGTCCCATTGAGTGTACCCTATTACAAAATAAATATAACTATTTCAGATCCAAAATGATTATGCTCATGTTTTAAAAGTATTTCCGAACAAAATAAGAAAAACAAGTAATGCAACATGAGGCTGTGGGGTAGAATATGGTTACCAGGTTTTAGCACCCTCAAAAAAATGTTGCAGCCTTATATATGATACTGACTGAGGCCAAAGTAAATGATTTACATGACTGTGAAAACTAGGGCTTTGCATATGGGGTGCACAATAAAGAACTCCAGTTCTCTGTGTGCCCATCTCTCTCTCTCTCTCACACTCACACTCACACACACACACACACACACACACACACACACACACACACACACACACACACACACACACACACACACACACACACACACACACACACACACACACACACACCCTTGAGATTTATGAACTACACACATAATGAAGCAGTGACAATCATCTTGAAGGCCTGAAAAGAACATCATAAGCTGTGTAAAAAGTAAAAAAAAAGTGTAGGCAAAATTGTTTTGATGATAAAGAATGTTGGACCATGCACATTACTCAATGTGGCATAGTATATGCACATGTTCCATATGCTTCCTGATGTAACCATATCTCAAATTATTCATTTATCTGCAACCTGTACAGTACTGTTTTAAGGTGGATAGGTGACCTCTTAACCCCAGCCCTACCGTTAAGTGGCACCAGCCCCCTTGTATTTTAGAAAATGCAGTTCACAGGAAGTATCAAAAAATTACGGAATACCATGATTAAATTATCCTTTTTACTGCATGATTTGATGCAGTTATGCAATTCATGCACCATAAAGTTTCTGATTTATTATGCTGCATATCTGTGGTCAAATTTTCTTAAGCAGCATATTTCCTGCTTTTTGAGGGCAGAAAACAGACAGGAAAAAGCAAGCCACACACAAAAAAAGATTTGCCTTTGCCTGAGCCATGAATGTGATCTTTTCAGAAATAATTTAATTCCTTTTCTATGAAAACAGACTGATAGTCACAAGCAGGTAGCATAGAGACTTCTTGTATGTAAAGAAGGAAAAGGCATTAGTGACCAGCCTCCCACTGCAAACTCATTTATATCATAAGATCAGTGAACCATGGGAAGGGTCCTGCCTATTCTAGTGTGTATTGCTGTGATGCCTACTTATAAAGCAGAAGAAAAAGATACTGTGGGTGATGAAAGACTATGGAATTTGAGTTAGCCTATTAAAAACACAAGCATGCAAAGTCCTTGCAAAAATGCAGAAAGAGAAAGCAGGGCCTCCCTCCAATGAAGTGTTGCACACATCATAAACACTTCACCCACACTGTCCCAACAAATATTCCGGCATATATATAGGTGTGTGCGGAATAAGGATGCAGAAAAAAATGTGCTTGTGTGTGTGTCTGTGTGTGGTGTGTTTGTGAAGTAACATTTTAGGGAAGATCTACCCTAGCAAATTATCGAAATGGACATAACACAGCCCTTAAACTTAAAGAAACAGAGAAATGACAGAAAAGGGCCATCCCCGTCCCTTAAACTCACTGCAGTGTTGCTTATGCCACAATGATCAGTGTCTCTACTAGGTAGTGATGTGCTATGCACTTTGTTTACAAACCCATCTTAATAAAAAGACGTGATAGCAAAATGAAAATAAACTTGGCAGTCAGAGGACTTGCCAGATGTGTGGCATTTTATTTTCCATGCAGAAGTACAAGATAATATAGCAGAGTCATCCTATTTTTCCTACAATTTTGCACTATGAGGCACTGTTTGACCATGTTTTCACATTGTCAGCAAGTACATCTTGTCTGTTTTCTGCAATTTAGTTTTAAGTAGATATTGTTTGAGTCAAACCATGGATGCAGTAATCGTGGTAAAAGGGCAATTTCTTCTGTTTCAGATACAAAATTTTGGCTCCTAGGTTTTACCTTCCATACTACCATGTTTGGAAGAACAGACAAGACACTGCAAGAAAAGCAGTGCTGTTGACTTTTGTTATAGTTACAGTACTTAAAAACTGAAAAAAAGCATCTCACAGGATTGGCCAAGTTGTGGGGCTTTATGAAAACAGATTAATGAGGTTAGGGAAAGGAAAAGAATTCAAAGTATGCATATTTTTGGGGGTCTCTTTTTAATTCATACTGTTAAACAACAAGTAATTATTTATCTAGTCAGAGAATGTTGTTATCTGACAATCATTAAAATTAATTTATGGGGAAAATATCTGTTAGCTAGGTAGAGAAATTTGGCATTTAACAATTGTTTAATAAAGTTACACAGGAAATCATAGTATTTTATCTGTGTGTGTGCTACAGTTTTCTTTTATTGACATTGAATGTTCATTTGTTTTTTTGCAATAAACATTGTGCATAAAGATGCACCTCTGTAATAAAACCCAAGGAGATTAAATAATGGATAGTGAGCTACTGGCCACATCAAAAACAGAAAGGGGCCTAGGTATAACTACATTAGTTTTTATAAAAGTGGGCAGCCTGTGTAAAAAGACAGGAATGAAAGTGTGGTGAAGCCTGGGTACACAGTGTAGAAGCACTGGCAACAGAAAACAGAAATGTATTATTTCTCTGTACATTTGGTCAGGCCATACTGAGAGAACTAGAAATCTTTTTGGAGATCCCACTTGTGCAAGGCTAGTAAGAGAATAAAAGCTTTGCAGAGAACCACAAGTTCTCATCATAAGAATTATAGAGTGGGCAAAGATGGTTAACATATTCCCTGGAAGCATGAAAGGAGAAGGGGCATGATGCCAACATTGTGTCCACTCTCAGCTACCCACTTATCTCCTTGAAAATAGCCATGCATCCTCTATCAAAACAGCTACCTCTGAGCAAGGTTCAACCATGCTGCTGAATGTATGACATATACGCAACATGTTCCTTCAGGCAGAGTCACATTAGTTGTGACTGAAGATTTAACTTTGTGGTTCTTTTGCCATGCTAATGTGATAGGAAAAATACAAGATATTTTTTCACAATCAAGAACAGCAACAAAAACTTCCCTTTTCAGAATGTACATGTTTCAAATGCACTGGAAATGAACATTAGAGATGAAAGTCTGACTTATAGATAAAAATAGAAAAATAATTTGAGTTTAATCTGTGCTCAGGTTTCTGAGCAATTGTCAAAAATCAGCCTGATTATGACCAGTCTGTAACCCTATTCAATTATGAATATATCACGGTCACTCAAATATGTTACATCTGGAATTATACATTCAAAAAGTCTAAATTTAATGTGGGTGATTATCTGCATTTTCTGCTTCTTTGCTATATGTCAATTCTGTCCCTTACTTCTGATTGCTTTAGTATCGCGCTGTTACATGATGGAAGGTTATCTGTTCCTCTGTGGTGTGTAGAAAAGGATTTATTGCATGCAGATGGTTGAATTCTTGCCTAGAGAATGACCAGCCTGACCAGATAGCAGTGCAGAAGCAAGGACACTTGCAAGTGCCATATTTCAGGGACAGATTCCAAAGCTAGAAATGTGCCTTTCCAAAGGGGTGCTCAGTTTGAGAATACCACTGATGAACCTTCTTTCATCTTCAGACCAGCCTGGCCAGACAGCAGTGCAAAAGCAAGAAATATGGCCAGAGCCATATTTCAGGGACAAATTCCAAAGCTAGAAATGTGCCTTTCCAAAGGGGTGCTCAGTTTGAGAATACCACTGATGAACCTTCTTTCATCTTCAGACCAGCCTGGCCAGAAAGCAGTGCAAAAGCAAGAAATATGGCCAGAGCCATATTTCAGGGACAGATTCCAAAGCTAGAAATGTGCCTTTCCAAAGGGGTGCTCAGTTTGAGAATACCACTGATGAACCTTCTTTCATCTTCAGACCAGCCTGACCAGATAGCAGTGCAGAAGCAAGAAATATTGTGAGTGCCTTATTTCAGGGACAGATTCCAAAGCTAGAAATATGCCTTTCCAAAGGGGTGCTCAGTTTGAGAATACCACTGATGAACCTTCTTTCATCTTCAGACCAGCCTGACCAGATAGCAGTGCAGAAGCAAGAAATATTGCCAGTGCTTTATTTCAGGGACAGATTCCAAAGCTAGAAATGTGCCTTTCCAAAGGGGTGCTCAGTTTGAGAATACCACTGATGAACCTTCTTTCATCTTCAGACCAGCCTGACCAGATAGCAGTGCAGAAGCAAGAAATATTGCCAGTGTCTTATTTCAGGGACAGATTCCAAAGGTAGAAATATGCCTTTCCAATGGGGTGCTCAGTTTGAGAATACCACTAATGAACCTTCTTTCATCTTCAGACAAGCCAGTCCAGACAGCAGTGCAAAAGCAAGAAATATTGCCAGTGCCTTACTTCAGGGACAGATTCCAAAGCTAGAAATGTGCCTTTTCCAAAGGGGTGCTCAGTTTGAGAACATCACTGATGAACCTTCTTTCATCTTCAGACAAGCCAGTCCAGACAGCAGTGCCAGTGCCATATTTCAGGGACAGATTCCAAAGCTAGAAACAGAAGAATACATGAGCGCTTTGGACAACATATGGACATGATGGAAGACATGGACATCTTTAAGCAACCAGCAAAATCAGAGGTATGATCTCATACAAATTGAAGGGTTCGTACCTGTTAATTTTCTTTTTTTACAAATAAACTAAGATGTTAGAGTTAACTGTTATTTTAAGAATTAGAATGCGAATTTGAATTTTACGGCAAATATTATGCATTTATTCATTGTTCAAATTCACCTTCAATACAGCCAGGGGGTCGACTTTGGTCGACCGCAACAGCGATACAGTTAATTATATGGTATATTTTACATGCGGCCCCAAGACGATTTCTGTTGACTCAATGCGGCGCATGTGAAAAGGTTGGACACCCTTGCTTTAGAAGGTGCTTTAGTCTTTGCATTTGAAGCTGAAGTCGGTTTAATGTAAAGATGTTTAGGTCTGAATACACCCTCAGAAGCCGGTGCCTGCTCAGCGGCTCCAGACCCATCTGCGGGAATAGTGTCCGAGGCTCCAATACCTTGAGTTTCCAGCGCCATAGCCGACTCCATGTGGGAGTCGGTAGCGGCCTGCGACTCTAAAGTAGCAGGCATCAGGGGCTGTGAAAGCACCTCACTGAGAACCGGCGAACTGGAAACTGGCTTAGGAGAAGCTTTGTCGTCGGTTTTGGACCTCGGTTGTTTATCTCTCTCCTTTTCTTTGCATTTTTTGTGAACTTCGGTAGTCGGATGGCTATCCGACGACATTTCTGGATAATTAAACCGGCGTCCAAAATAGTTTAAAGCAAGAACTTAATAGTGCGTTGGTTAAACCTAGCACAAAACAGACAACCAGAAACGTTGTGATCAGGGTCTAGGCAAGGAATGCAGTAAGAATGAAAGTCCTTATGAGGTATTTGCTTTCCACAAGAAATACAATTATTAACTTTTTCTGACATCGGTCTGGAGCAAGAAAAAAAAGTTTCCCCAACGGGGTACTTAGCTTTATTGAAGACTTCGGGTCTGAAACTCGAACACGAAAATCTCAGGAGTCGGCTGACCGGCACTTGCGAACTGCTTCTGCTTTGGGCACTGCGTGGCAAGAAAGACTGAAGAAAATGGCATTGGCTGCTTCTTTTATACCCCTGACGTCAGGGAAGGGGCGACAGCGGCCGACGCAGGACCCAAGACTTTGGAATTCAGGCCGACTGAGGGCAATCTGCCAGCAGGATTACCCAAATGTAATGACTGCAACAGTGAAACATGAAGAACATCTGAGTACAGACAAGACAACAATAATGGCAGCAAATGGGGGAAATCAGAAGAAGCTGAGAACTGAGACAGAAGGGAAAATAACTTCAAGTGTCTGGGAGGGGTGGATGAGGCGAAAGGAAGTCTGAGTGAGGAGGTTAAAGCTAAAATCAAAGGGGCTGCATCCAACTGGTACAGTGCATCACAGTGGTGTATGAAAGAATAATGTCAAAGAAGCTGAAAAGTCAGGTGTATAACACAGCTGTTCTACTAATACTACTGTACGGTACAGAAACCTGAGTAGTAAAGCAGAGCAATTGAGGAAGCTAGAAGTGATAGAGATGAAAAGTCTGAGACAGGTGGTAGGATGCACATTCTGGAACAGAAGAAGAAATGAGGACATCATAGCAGAAACCAAACGTAGCTTCAATTACAGAGGTCAGAGAGAGCAGATAACAGTATTTCAGGCATATATGCAGAAAAGAAGAAGGCAATTTGGTGAAGAAGATTTCAGACAGGAAGCAGGAAAGAAGAAACAAAGGCATCCAGCAAAGAGACGGAAGGATTCTGTGACAGAAGACCTGCAGCAGTCGAGCAGGATTGTTGAAGAGGACAGAAAAGTGGCACTGAACAGAGAGAGATGCTGACATTGGCATAACGTCTTGACACCATGTAGAAAACGGGAAAAAGTAGGTTTATTATGATGATGATACAGAAAGGTACTAGCACAACACTGCCAACAATGTACGGATGAATAAACTCATAAATAGGATGAATAAACTCATAAATAGGATAAGAAGGCTAAGCAAATCTGACTTACTGTCAAACTGTTCTCCAAATTCTAGACAAGTCCTGCCTGCCCCATGTTGGTAACAATAAATATTACACATCTGCACTATGTCGTTTGGTTAAAAAATAAACAGCTACAAAAAAAAAAAATGACACTGTGTATGATCAGACATACTCCAGTAAAATATGCAACGTAGATTAACACAGTAAACCCATGTAGGTCTGCTGACTACCCAGACAACAAAAATTGTCACAGCACTTTCATGCCTGTAACAGACTTGGTATGTGCGTGCAAACTGTGCAAAGACCTTGTCAGAGCTGTACTATGATAGCTGTATTTTCTGTGCTCTTGTGCAATTTTTCTGTACTAGTCCACATTGCTCAAGACAACAGCAGTAGCACATCAGAAATGGATCTAAACAGCCTTTGATTCAAGCAAAGGAAAGATGTTAAGAAAGCATGCTTTATTCAATGGTTACAATGCCCAGGCCATGACAGCTCTAGACCCCAGTGAGACCACTGTTCTCTGTACAGTCCCACTGTGGTGTTAATCACCCCTCCTAATGTGCTACACAAATCATTCCACATACCCCAGACAAGGGGACAACAACAGATTTAAGCAGCATACAAAGAAGATTCAAACTCGCTCTGTCCACTTCTTGGCTTACCAGATACGTTGCATATTAAAAATTAACCAGTGATTTACAGTCTTTAGTCCCTGAATGTCAGAAATTCAATTCAACCAGCAGCCCTGCATGTTACACAACCTGACATACTACAGTCTGCATGGTACATTCCCTGATATGCAACAGATCTGTAACAGATTTATGTTAACCAGCAAACTCTATTCATATGTTCTCCGATGTGTCACAGATTGTTAACTAGCAGCCTGCATTCCACTTGCGTTGATATATCAGAGTTTGAAGCAAACTAGCAGTCTGCCATTTACATTCTTTGATACATCACAGGTTTATTAAGCAGCAATCCTAGATTCCCAAATATATCACAGGTTAATGTTAACAAACAGCCTGCATTTTATTTGTTTTGCACTGTATGTTCCCCATCATGTCACAGATTAATCTTAACCTGCAATCTGTACTCTATGTCCCTGACACGTCACAGGTTAATGTTAACCAGTAAAATGCATTCTACAATCACTGATATAGCACAAGTTAAAGTTAACCAGCACCCCATAATCCCAGATGTATCATGGCTTAATGTTAACTAGTAGCCTGCACTCTGCAATTCCAAATATTTCACAGATTAATGTTAACCAGGGGCCTGCATTCTACAATCCCTGATGTATCACAGGTTACTGTTAACCAGAAGCCCCTAATCCCTGATATATCACATGCGAATGTTAACCAGCAGTCCACAATCTCTGATATATCACATGCTAATGCTAACCAGCAGTCCACAATCTCTGATATATCACATGCTAATGTTAACCAGCAGCCCATAATCCCTGATATATCACAGGTTAATGTTAACCATCAGCCTTGCATGCTCACAACGTGTCTGTCCCATGCACTCCTGAATTCAGTCACCGATTTCATACTTCAAGGTAGCTGTACCCTGCTTACATCATTGTTCCTAGAAGTGAAACTCCACTTTAGCTCAAGATGCTCTTCCTCTTCTCAGCTCTTTTAAAAATGTCTCTTTCTTCATAAAACTACAACTCTTTATTATGCTCTTTTACATGCAAAGTGTGGAAGGGATGAAACCTTACTGATCGTAATGCATTATAAGCATCTACAACTCTGGCACAAATGCAAAAAGGAAGATTGGTGCAGAATTCCCAAAGCTGTGAAAAAAAAGCTGCTGACAGACTCTTCAACGACTACCAAAACAGATACATCACAGTGACACTTCTGGAAGGCAAACTTAAATTCACAAAAGCTGTGGAAGACAGATTTCCAAAGTCATGTGCACTAAAACAAAAGAATGTGAATGTTCATAATCACAGCAAGATATTCTACAGTGGCAACAATGAAAGGCAGGCCTTTCAAAATCACAGAAGTGGCAGGTAAAAGTGGAATGTAGCTCCCAATATCTTAGTCACACACACTGCAAAGTAACACAACAGGAATGCAGACTTCCCAACATATTAAAACAGCCTAGCTGGAACTTTCATTGAATTTAAGTAAAATATGCGTGAACATCCTAGTTTAGTTACCTGGTATGCAACAGTGTAAAACAAGACAGAAAATTAAAAAACATGGGTAAATCTGATTTTACAGTCATCTCAAGGACAGTCCTCTACTGGTTGCAAAATTCCTTTACCAATATCATAGTGTTCTCTCCAGTCTTTATTTTTGGAATTTAGTTACCTGGCTCTAAATACTTCAAAGTTTAGCAGAAATGTTCTGATTACATTCAAAGTCAGTACTTCAACTCTCTGGTGTTTCAGCTGCAAATGAATTACCATGTGTTCTACTTTGCATTACAGATTTAGCCATATGTTAAGCACAGCATGGGACTTGGTGCATTACACACAACTTGTACAGCTACCAGCATATCTTACATTTAGCCTGCTTGCTTTAAGCATGGTAAGAAGGCTCACAGTAGGTGTAACTGCAGGTAGAAATGAGGTTACTATAAATTCATTCTAGTGCAAGCCTTGAAAACAAAAATGGAAATGAAGGCTCCATTGAAACATGGATCGCCCCAAACCATGCAGGACAAAATGACAGCGAGATTTCTGCTACATTAGCATGAAAACAGAAGCTCTTCAAGATGTGTGTGTGTGTGTGTGTGTGTGTGTGTGTGTGTGTGTGTGTGTGTGTGTGTGTGTGTGTGTGTGTGTGTGTGTGTGCCAGAGTGTTGTTCTGTATAAAGGAGTCTAGTTTCTTTCACAAATCTGTTTTGTTTTTCACTGAATAAGACAATACGTAAAGCAGAATACAGTTGGATAACACGTGTGCATTCAGCATGAAATCACATTAAATATGATCCAAACCTGTGCACTTTGAAGTGTGATCACAGGAAGCTTACACTGAGGGTACTGGAGGGAGAAAACACACACTCTCACAGCAGCAGTTCACACCTCCTTAAGAAATCACCAGTCGTTTTCCTCTGCGTAACCATAAGCACATCAGCTTTGCCATCCATACCATGAACTAATTACTCAGTTACTCTGCATCTGCCTGCAGAAATTAATTAGAACACTTAGCAATCTATTTTTTTTAATTAAAAAAAAAAATCGGAGACCCAGTTATGTACAATTCTGTAAACTCAAATGTCTTTCCTTTTTCTGTTCCTTTTAACAGCACAACTACTTTGACTCTTCAAAACAACAGCTGTGACAGCACAACACAGCCAAGCTCTGCTGTAATTCTAAAAGGCCGAGCAGAAAAAGTGCAGCTTCTGGACACGGTCGTGTCAGTTTCTGAAGTTCTTCCCGGTCTCCCACTTACTCTGCAATGTTTTAGCCTACCCCAACTACTGCAATGGTTTCAGATAGCAGACGCTAGCAAGCACATTTTTCTTCACATCTACATATATTACATTCTTGCAGTTTAGTGCAGACGATAAATGCTATGAGATGCTTTTCATACTGCAGTCCTAGGTTTGATTCCCTCACTTTCCATTTGTCTTGTGAGCAAGCCACTTAACCAGGCAGCGCTCCCACGTTGCTGCACTTGTGTCTAGTGTACTTTCCTAGTTAAAAAAAAAAAAAAAAAATCTGTCTTAAATGTCTCTCTTTTTCTACTTCTCTGCATGATGCACAGCTTATACATGCATCCTTTCCTCTGTGAGGAAAAAAAAACACCTTCCAAAGTTCTCCATTGCTATACTAAATAAGAAGGCAGATGCAAAACTGAACCTCTCACAATGGCACAAAGTTAAAGGTTTCAGACTCGACAGTTCCAGGTTTAGGGGTTCAATCCTGCTCTCCGTTTACTGCTTGTGTACAAGTCTGAGTTCTATCAGTGTGTTTATGGGTTTCGCTCATCTATCAAAATTTGCTGGCTGACTGACCTAAATTAAACTCCACTTACATACACGTCATTTCCCGTTGCTTTGTGGTTGAACCATTTTGCTCCTTTTGGCAGACAATACAGGAATTTCCATCCTCACACCTTTATTGCAGCTCCACCATTTCCTCTAGAGGCATAATTTCACACTGCCCTTCTGCAAATGCATCTTACTTCTCTCCTAAATTTATACAGGTCCAACACTGTCATGTGCATTTTTTTTTCTTGACCTTGTTTTTTTTAGTTTAAAAAAGCCTGTTAATAAAGAAAAAAGCTTATTTTAAGCTTTAAGCTTAACTACCACATTGAGGTACCTAAAGATTATTTCACACATGCTTGTCTTCTTTTCCCGTTCCTACATCGGAAAACATATTTCAAACAGGTAACACTGCTTTAAAAATGAGGTACAAGAACAAACTAATACAGCTCATATATTATTCACTGATGGTGATCACCACAAATAACCCTCTTAGGAAGCTGAGGGTTCAACTAAGAATACTAAAATGCTTTAAATAAGTACCTCTTCACCTTTTAGCACAAGAATTCTGGACAAAGCCAAAAATAACGGGAGGACAAAAGCCCAAAATCAGGGACAATTTTGCTCTTTTTTAACTTAAAACATTGGTAGAATAACAGGTTTTGCATCAGCATGCATTTTATGTAGGATATTTTACTTATTTATTTTATTTTACATTTGTTTACCAGGAAAGTCCGACTGGACACATGTTTTTCAGTGGAGGCCCAGGGAGAAAAGCTCCAATTAAAAATTACAGCAGATAAAAAAGAAACAAATACAAAAAGAGAAATACAACAATTAGTACAGAAGTATGTATAAATACAAAAATACAATGCATACAAGAAGCTTTAACCTAACAAGGATGATTGAGAGTATCTGAAGAGTTTTTAAACAACCGTCCTTCTTAAGTGTTTGCTAGTATGAAAAGGTAGCTTGCAACATACCAATAAAGTATACTGGTTCATACTGGATTTTTGTGAGAGAACACAGTTGAAGTTAATACAGACATATACACCAATCAATCATCAATGTGGGTATATATTCAAGGAGTGAATTAGGCCATTAAAAGGTGTAGGCTCTTGAGATTATATCACAGGATCATAGGAGGTTACTAGGCTATTGGCCCTGAGGCCGTTATAAGCCTAGCCAAGAGTTTATCCCGTGTTTAAACAAATCAGCACCCTATGCCCCTGTTCAGCAGGGACATGGGTGAAATCCCAGGGGTATATTTTCTGTTTCCCATGCAGTTATCCAGGTTGCGCTTAAAAATGGGTAAAGAGGTACTCTGCCCAATGTGGATAGGGAGCCTATTCCACAGATGCGCGAGTCTCTGGGACACAAATCTGTTCAGCTAACAAGTATTGATGATTCACAGACCAGGTTGAAGCCGCGCGTGCGGGTTACTTGAGTGGAGCTTGACTTGTGAATATGCAGCAGTCCCATCAATGTGGGGTCTGTGATCACCCTGTATGCCAGACGGAGGTCACCTCTGAGGAGTCTGTATGAAAGTGAGTAGAGGGACAGGGCTATCAGCCTATCTGTGTATGGTAGATGTTTGTGGCCTTGGATTCTCCTGGTGAGGAACCTCTGTGGTCTCTCCAGCTGCTGCATGTGCTTTGTGAGGTACATGCCGAGAGGGGCACTGTACTTAATAATGGGCCTTATAAGTGAATAATACAGGGATGTTATGACCTCCCTGTCCCTGGATGAGATACCCTTACTTATGAGGTGGACCATCTCGAAGGCTTTCCATACAACGGAAGCAACATGGTGGTCAAAATTCAAGTTGCTATCAATCTGGGTGCCCAAATCCTTCACGACTGATCGCGTGCTTAGGACGTTGTTATTAACGTGATAATTTATGGGGACGTCACTCTCTCCCAAAAGGGATGATGCATTTTTTTGGTATTCAGCTTGAGGCCATGTTTCTTGCACCAGTCAGCTGCCTGAGTGAGACCCTCTTGGAGAATGTCCACATCACTAGGGGAATTGATGACAGCACTCAGCTTGCAGTCATCTGCAAACTTGGTCAGCCACAGCTCACTGGTTTTGGCCTGCACCTCAGAAAAGTATATCCCAAATAACAGAGGCCCCAAGACTAAACTCTGGGGTACGCCTCTTGTTATGGGTCTACTGCTTAGGGTGGCCTCCCCTATTTTGACTAGGTGGATTCGATCAGTGAACCAGTTTGCTACACATCTGATAACATATGGATTGATGCCTAGCAGAGAGAGTTTACCTATTATGCCCGAGTGGAGAATAATGTCAAAGATTTGGCCAGGTCAAGGTAGGTGGTGTGCACCATCTTCCCTCATCCATAGCTTTAGTGACAGTCTCTAAGAAGTTTAACAAATTCAGCAGACATGACCTCCCCTTGATGAAGACAAACTGTGTAGGATCAAGTGTTTGGAGGTTGCCAATGCCCTTGTTAATGAGGTCCATGATAATCCGTTCCATGGCCTTGCAGATCAGGCTAGTTAGGCTGATGGGTCTATAACTTCCCGGATCGGTGGATGCTCCACCTTTGTGTAAAGGGATAACAATGGCTGTCTTCCACTCGGCTGAGACAAAGCCAGTACTCAGGGTTTGGTTGAATAGGGTGCATAACAGTGCTGCAAGTTCCTGCTTGAGTTCACGTAGGATGCACCATGGGATGTTATCAGGTCCCATGGAGGCCGTATTGTTTTGCCTTTGGGAAAGCAGTGATGACCTGTTCCCTAGATATAAGGGGAAGGGGGCAGGTAATGGGGATATCTTGATTTACTGATGGGGGGACAGAGGGGTAAAGTTTTTGCTGAATCTGCCAGCCAGCAAGTTTGCTATATCTATGGCATTTGTATATGTGGTGTCCTTGACTACCAGTTCTGAACAGATGTGGGTGCTTCCTTTGAGGTTGCAGACATGTGTGAAGAAGGCCTTATGATCATCTCTAGTAGATGTGGCCAATTTAGACTAGTAGTTTGCTTTGGAGGATTTCACTAGTGCTCTTACTTGCTTGTTCAGGCTAAGGAGACATTGCTTCCAATTGGGCACCTGCTCCTTCATGGTCTTGGACAGCATTTTTTTTCCTTTTGTTATAGAGTTTATTTATTGCAGACGTCCACCAGACAGGTTTACTCTACCTTGCAGAGGATGATTTAGTCCTGTCGGGTATTCCCGATTCCATGCATCTATATAAATGCTTGTATGGTGCTTTGGTGTAGTTTTGGATATTGCTGCCAGTTCCTACAGAGGAGGAGGGGGTTGTGAAGCTATTTATACCATCCCTCAGGAGGCTGTAATCAGCTTTGGAGAAGTTTTTATGCCTGATCCTAGCTTGGGGGGGGGGGGGAGGTTGGGGGAGATAGTGACCTCGAATGTGACCACTTTATGGTCAGATCTTACCAGGGAAGATGATACTATAGGGATGTGGCAGTGGTTACTCATGTTGGTTAATGCCACGTCCAATATATTATCACCTCTTGTGGGGCTATCGACTAGCTCTTCCAAGACACCTGCATTGACAAAATCAAGGAATCTCTGGGTATTTGTGTTGTGGCATGAGTAGTTCTTCCACTCTCTGTTTGGAAAGTTAAAGTCACCCAGGATCAGGGTAAAGGGTTGAATCTGGATAGAGTTGAACAAGTCCAAACAGGCAGACTGGGCATCTTGAGTCAGACTTGGGGACTAGTAGCTAGCTATGAGTTGAACAGGGGTCTTGTCGATGGTTAACTGCACCTGGAGTGTCTCTTGTGCGTCATACTGTTTGACCAGCCTGGAGGTGTGTATGTCTTTAATGTACATTGAAACTCCATCTCCTTTGGCTTTACTGCCCATGGTTTGGGGTCTTAATGTATGATACGATGAGTAAAGTACAGCTGTGTACACTTGCCATAAACGTAGATGTTCGAGTGTATTCACTGTTGCAGTCATTACATTTGGGTTATCTGCCTGCAGGTAGCCCTCAGCCGGCCTGAATATCAAAGTCTTGGGTCCTGTGTCGGATGCTGTCTCTTCTTCCATGACGTCAGGGAGTCAGGGGTATAAAGCATGCAGCCGACGCCATTACATCAGTTTTCTTGCCCCAGATGTCAGGTGCCCCCATAATGGGAAGCAATTATATACAAGGTTACACCTCCAACAAAAAGCAAATACACCAGAAAGCTTAAATACACTAAACAAGAAGAAACGTATAGCCAAGAGAATTCAGGGGGCTGGAGGGAGGGTAACCAGGACTGCAACAGTGAATACACTCGAACATCTACATTTATGGTAAGTGTACACAACTGTACTATGTTCTTCGTGTTTCACTGTTGCAGTCATTATATTTGGGTAGATTCCCAAAGCTAAGGAAGGGAGGAGGCTGTTACAGAGCATTAGGACCAGCTATTAAGCCCTGCAAGACTGCAGTGGCAAAACCAGCTCTGGATTTAGAAAAAAAATAGGCAAGTGGTAATGCTTGGTGAAGGTATGTACAGAGATCCAGATAGCAGCTTCTAGGATGTCTCTCGTAGGGACACCTCTGAGAAAGGCTGCTGAAGTAGATGCAGCCCTGGTGGAATATGATCTTATCCCTTGTGGGGTAGGTTTTCCATGGTGCTTACAGCAGGAATGAATGCAATGGCCTATCCACTTAGAAATGGTTTGCTTTGAAATTACCTTCCCCTCTGCCCCTGCAGCAAAGGCAACTAGCAGCTGTTCAGTTTTCCTGAGAGGCTTAGTCCCATCCAAATAAAATCTAAGTTGTCTGTCCACGTCCAAGGAGTGCAGTATTCATTCTCTTTTGTTTTGTGGATTAGAAAAGAAGGTTGGCAAATGAATAGACTGATTAAGGGCCACACTGGATACCACCTTTGGGCATAAAGGAAGGATTGGTCCTAGGGGACACCCGGTCTGCATGGAAGATGATGAAGGGCTCCACTGCCATGAGGGCCTGTAATTCAGACACTTTTCTAGCTGAAGTGATGGCTAGAAGGAAGGCTGTTTTGCAAGAAAGGAATTTCAACTGCAGTTGCAGCTAGCTCAAAAGGAGGTAGACTGAGCTTTTCCAATAAAAAGTTAAGGTCCCAGGCTGGAGTAGGGGCTCTCCTGGGTGGTCTTACATTTTCGGCCCCTCTGAGGAATTGCTTCAGCAGGGGGTGAGAGAAGAGGGGTGGCTCAGTATTATAATGTGCTGAAATGGCTGAGGCATGAATTTTAACAGATGAGAAGGAAAGGCCCTTGTGGGGCATCTCTGTTAAGTATTGAAGAATATGCGGTAAGCTGGGCACTCTTGTGCCCATCCCCTGAGCCTGGTTCCAGGAACAGTATCTTTTCCACTTTTCAGCATAGGATTTTCTAGTACTAGGCCTCCTTGCCTCCAGAATAACACCCAGCACTTGCTTGCTGAGGGATGGTATTGGAGTGCTCAGGTAATTAGCCAGGCCGCAAGGTTCAGGGTTTGAAGCTGGGGGTGCAGAATCTGGCCGGCCCTCCTGTTGGGACAGCAGGGAAGGGATCTGAGGCAGGTGCCATGGCTCCAGCAGTGATACACTGCGCAAGAGGGCGTACCAGTGTTGGCGTGGCCAGTCTGGTGCAATGAGTATTGTCCCTGGTTTGTCCTGTTTGATCTTTAGCAGAACTTTCCAGAGGAGAGGCAGAGGGGGAAAGGCATAAACTGAGAGGCTTTCCTAGGTGAAGGACAGGGCAGCCACTTTCCAAGCTTGTCTGTGGGGAGTCCTTGTGCAAAATTTGTTCAATTGGTAGTTCTGAGGGGAGGCAAACAGGTCTATCTCTGGGCTTCCCCATTTGTTTCTCAAAATGTTGAATATCTTTGGTTCCAGTTTCCACTCTTGTGGGTCCATGAGATTTCTGCTTAAGTTGTCTGCCAGTGAATTTAGCTTGCCTAGCAGGAACTGAGCTTGTAGGTGCACTTGGTAGCTCAAGGCTGTGTTCCACAGAGCCATGGCTAGTCTGCAGAGAGGGTACGAGTGGGTTCCCCCCTGCTTGTTTATGTACCACATAACAGTGGTGTTTGTCTGTCTTTATCAGTAATTGTCCTGGAAGAATGTAGTCCTTGAAGGCTGTCAGAGAATTCTGCACAGCTAATATTTCTTTTTGATTGATATGCAGGTGCATTTGACTCTGGTTCCATTTGCCCTGAATGCACTGCCCTGCCAAGTGAGCCCCCACACCCCCCCTCCCGTGCATGGTCTGATGCATTTGTTGTTAGGGTTTGGGCAGCAGGGGGTAAAGTGAATGGCAGTCCCTTGTTGTGGTAGCAGGCCTCTGCCTACCAAAGGAACTCTGTCTTTATCCAAGGAATGATAGGAATCATTGATTCCAGGTCCTGAGAATGTTGACACCATAGGCTTTTTAAATACCATTGTAGTTTCCTCATATGCAGTCTTGCATATGGAATTAGTAGGATACAAGAGGCCATGAACCCCAGGGCTTGCAGTATTTTCCTTGCAGATAGCTGGGTCTTGGTGGCCAGTAGTTTGAAGTAGGCTGACAAATAAACTTGTTTCTCTGGCGTGAGGTGGGCCATCTGGGAAGTTGTGTTCAAGCTTGCTCCCAGGTATAAAATTTGTTGACAGGGTACTAGATGAGATTTATTTTCGTTTATGATGCACCCCAGTGAGGTTAGCAGTTTCTTTACAAATGCCAGATGATTCAATAGCATGTCCTGGCTTTCTGCCTGAACTAGACAATCGTCCAGGTATGGGTAATATCTGAATATTTCTTTGCCTGCAGAATGCAATGACTGGAGCTAGGCACTTCGTGAATACCCTGGCCGCAGGAGATAAGCCAAAGGGCAGTTCAGAGAACTAATAGTGCATGTAGCCTGCTTTGAAGCGTGGGTATTTTCTGCAAGATTCCCTTATTGGAATGTGCAGGTAAGCTTCCTTTAAGTCCAATGTTGCCAATCAGGCATTTTGCCTAGCATGGGAAGCAGCTGATGAAGAGTTTGCATTTTGAATTTTGGGATTACCAAAAAGGTGTTTAGGATAGAGAGGTCCAGGATAGGACGCCAGGAGTTGTCTTTTCTGGGTACCAGGAAAAGTCTTGAGTAAAAACCTTGTCCCCTTTCCTCTGCTGTGACAGGTTGAATAGCCCTAATACTTAGAAGAGAGAGAACCTGCCCACTGATTTGGGGGTAGGTCTGGCCAACTGTATGAGGTTGGTAAGGTGCGGAAGTGGAATCTGTATCCTTGGGAAACTATATTTAAAACCCATTTGTCCTGGGTAATGAGTTGCCACTTTTTTGCATGCAGGGTGATCTTTCTCCATAACGGAGCAGGCAGTTGAGCAGGGCTTGGAAGATTTAAAGTTAAGTAGACAGTTTACCATAGAAGGGTGTCTTATTACTTCCAGCTTTGGAAGTAGGAGCCCCCCCCACTATTTAGGCCTGTGAGTACCTTCAGACTGTAGCCTAGGTGGTCTGCTGTTACTGGGTTTGGACTAAGAAGGCCTGGAAGAGACAGGAAAGGACTAATTTTAGATGGCCAATGCCTACTAAATCTGGGAGGCTGTACTTGCAGGAAATCTTTAACAGTTTGCATAGATTTAGCTTTTTCCTCCATCTTTTTAAGTACTTCTTCTGCTTTGTTGCTAAAGAGGCAGTCCTGGTTTAAGAGCGCATCCAGTAATTTAGCTTTAACATGATCTGGCAAATTTTGCTCCTTAAGCCAAGCATGCCTTCTAAGAACAGACCCAGTGACAGCAGCCCTGCAAGATGCTTCTAAAGAGTCAAAACCACATTGCAAAGTACGTTTACCAACCTGTTCAGCAGAATGCATTAAGTCCTGTAATTCTTTATTTTCAGCACAGTCAGGAACCAACATCATTTTCTGTTTAAGTAGTCAAATAATATACTGCTGATACTTTAACATATGAAACTGGCAGTTTAAGGCCCTAATGGCCAAAGTAGCAGAAGTGTATACCTTCTTACCCCATCTGTCCAGGGCCCTGGAATCTCTATCAGAGGGGGTAGGGATTTTGGCAGAAGTAGCCTTAATGCCTTTAGGTCCCTGTGAAATGGTCTCTGGGTCCGCAGTAGGAGTCTTAAGAGGAACTTGTGAGAGTCAGGTACTCTGTAATACCTGTCAGGTTTCCTGGGAGCCAGAGGTAAAGTGTCTGGGGCCAGGCTAGATTCCAGGAAGGCATAATCTACAATGTCCAGTACAGCAGGGATAGCTAAAGGCCTGTGTTGAGGTAGGAGTAAGAATTCCCTAAGCCTCTTTTTGGAGTCAAAGTAATCCTGGCTTTCCCAGCGGAAATGCTCCCTAAGAGTGTGCAAAGTTTCACCAAAAGAAAAATCTTCTGGAGGGGAAGCAGAGGGTATGGAGTCCTCTGCATCAGAAGCCTCGTAGGTAGATAAGGACAAATCCTGGTCATCAGAAGAAACAGAAATTTCAGAGTCCTGATCAGAAGAATCAGAAGGAAAATCAGTTCTAGGTCTCTTAGAGGGAGAAGGCTGGCTTCCCCTAATTAAATTAATAAGGTCTTCAGCTATTCTTATTTGTTTTTAGGCATATGGGCCTGATTATGTGACTTGGACATCAGTTTTCTAGGCGTGGGTCGAGCTTTAGGCCTTGAAGAAGAAGATGGCGTCAGTTTGAAATGCAAGTCAGTAGGCCTGAATACACCCTCAGAAGCTGGTGCCTGCACAGCGGCTCCGGACCCATCCACGGGAGAAACAGCCACAGGTTACCTAGTCAAAGAAGCATCTCATGGCATACCGGACTCCAAATGGTTCTCAGTAGAGGCTTGCGAATCTGAAGTAGAGGGTAGCAGGGGCTGCAAAAGCACCTCACTGAGAACCGGCGAACTGGTGACTAGCTTAACGGAAGCGTTGTTGGCAGCTTTGAACCTATGCGGTCTGTCTCTGTCTTTATCTTTACATTTTTTCGGAATGTCGGTAGTCAGATGGCTTACTGAAGCTATTTCTAGATAATTAAACAGAGTACCAAAATAGTTTGATGCAAAAATGAACCGACGACGAATAGTTCGAGGATTGAATAAGGCACAAAACAGACAGCGAGGGACGTTGTGGTATGGGCCTAAGCAAGAAATGCAGTACGAATTAAAATCTTTATGAGGCATTTGCTATCCACAGGTAATACAATTGTTAACTTTTACTGACATAGGTTTAGAGCAGGAAAAAGGATTCCCAATGGGGTACTTAGCTTTTTTGAAAACATTGTGTCAAACTCGAAAACGAAAATTTCAGTAGTTGGCCGACCGGCACTTGCGAACTGCTTCTGCTTTGGGCAAGAAAGACTGATGTAATGGCATCGGCTACATGCTTTATACCCCCTGACTCCCTGACGTCACGGAAGAGGAGACAGCATTCGACGCAGGACCCAAGACTTTTGATATACAGGCAGATAGCCCAAATGTAATGACTGCAACAGTGAAACACGAAGAACATTCAGGTAAGGTTGAGGTGCGTTTCGCAGCTTTGAACCAGGTTTCTGTGATCACACAGATGTCAGCATTTTTCAGGGTTAGGAATGCTTGCAATGAGTGCAGTTTCATGTTTAGGCTCTTAGCGTTTAGCTGCATGACCTTTAATTTGTGTTTTGTTAAAATTTTTATGCTGGTAGTTTTAACCTCATCACTTTTCCTAAAAAAGGCACTATAGGGAAGGCAAGAGCCTTTGCCAGAAGCCTGAAGCCCAGGTGAGACAGACACAGGCCATCTTTGGCAAAACTTCGTGGTCTGTCGATCATATCTTCCCAGGCTGTCAGGTACTGGATCCCCCTGGAATGACACCAGAAACTAAGCCAATTCTTAAAGTCAATCATTTTCGGTTTGTATGAAGGCATCATTCTGGGTGACATCAGAATTCTGCTAAAGGCTAGGGACATACCTGCCTGGGACACAATCAGCAAGCTCAATCATGTCTCTCTTCATATAGTCCAGAAAGGTACATCTCAAGTCATTCACGCCAGCATGAACTTTGACAGAGTCATAACAGTACCAGTTGTTGAGAGACTTGAGTGCGTGTGTGATATGGCAGACTCTGGCACCTGACGGACAACTAACTGTGACTTTCTCCTCGTCCAGCCTGGTAAGAGGCACATCTGTATGTCTTACAATGGAGTCTACTACGACTAATATGATGGGTTTATGGTGAAACCTTAGTGGCTGTGAGGCACAGGTGTGTGGACTATGCATGGTATGCGGTGTGTAGAGCTGTGGAGATCGCGTGTGTTTCTGCCTCAGAGGTCTCCTTTGTTTCGGTATGTTTATGTGCAGGACCTCTGCATATTTAGGTGTGGGTGGTGTTTTAAGGTGTAGTGATTTTGTTGACAACCTTTGCAGTACCAGATGTACTGGCTTGAGGGGGAAAAGGTCTGGACTCTAGATTCCTAATGTCGTTGCATCTCTCACAAATTGTGTTCCTAAGTGATAGCAGTAGATGGTTGTCCATGTACATGAGGCAGTTGCTACACTGTCTCAGGATGCCCATATCAACCAGACTGGCAGGAGAAACTGTAGGAAACTGTCCATCCATATTTGTCATAATCTGAGGGAGAAAGGCCAGGGAGAGCCAAGGGGTGGGCCTAAAGCCCAAGTGCTTAAACCAGAACTGAGCTTAGAATAACACTTAAAGCCTATAAACAAGAAGTAATAAATGCAACAGAAAACATGCAGTTGAACACTTTACAGAACAGGCAGCAGGTAGCAGGAAAAAGCAAGATGAAGTAACAGAGTAGTAGGAAGAAACACAAATTAGAAAAATATAAGCAGCTGAATAAAGTGTCATATATATATATATATATATATATATATATAGTAGAAAAGGAGAGAGCAGGAATAGAAGATAATTCAAAGTTAAGGGACTAAGGGGTTTGGCCTTCCCAAATGATCTCTCTATATTAGGTAGAATGAGCTAAAGAGATGGGACTGAGAGGAGTGTCCCAGATCAAACTTACAGTGGGGGTGGGCAACTGCAAAAGCCACCAACTTTAAAAACACAGCAGCAATAGAGTGGCAGGGTGGGAGAAAAAAGTTTCGGCACAGATCAGAAAACAAAATTTGGCCAGCGAATATATAAATAATTCAGTCAAGCAAAAATAAAGACAGTGCAGAACACTGAACAGTTAAAGTGCCAAAATAATATACTTATCAGCTCTATATTTCCAGATTGCTTGAGAAGCACTCTCAGTCAGAACACAAGGAGATTCTAGTAATGATATGTAACAAAAACTAGCCAAGACAGCTGCAAGAGCAGATCCACATTTTAGTTAAATGTGAATTCAAAAGTTTTTTGAACTGTACTGTAAAGAAGATTGATGTTATAGGGGATGGCAGTTTATTCTATATTCTGGGTACGAAATTTGAGAAAAGTGAGTCTCCGGCTGAGTTATTCACTTTAGTGACATCTGGAAGAGATTTACTGCTGGAATGTAGAGAGCAGTTATTCGTGTGTAGTTGTAAAAGGTTTGGAGAGCTATTTTTTTCTGGATCATGCAGAATTTTATGAGCAAAGGTTAGTTCGGTTAAGAGTAGTAGTTGTAGAAATTCTAACCAGTTTAGAAGTTGAACAGATGTACAATAATGTGATCTATATAGGGAGTCGGTGGCAAACTTGGCGATTTTATTATAACAAGATTCAAGTTTGGCTAGATCTGCTTTTCTGAGGTTGGTTAGAATAGGAGACACGTATATGAGCATTGACAGCAGATGTGTGAGAGCAATGGTGGCTTTTGAGTTTGTGGTCAGGAATGATTTGTTCCGGTAGAGGGTACCTAGTTTTTTGTGTACTTTCTTAATCGTTTGAGAGATGTGAATAATTAATTTTAAACTGCTGTCAATTTCAACACCTACAAGTTTGGTGTGGGTTACTGGTGTGATGGTGGTGTTATTTTTGGATGCGACACTGAATGATAGGAGTGATGGGGAGTTCTTGTAGGGTGAAAAAGGAGCTTGGTTTTCTTGGGATTTAGAATGAGCTGTGTGTTAGAGAGCCATGTTTCAGTAGCAAGAAAAGAGTTTTGGGTTATGGTCTGGAGGTCTTGTAGGGAGGAGCCTGCACATATAAGTGTGGAGTCATCTGTGTTATCTGCATATAAAGTCAAAACTCAAATGTCTGTCATTATTTAATGAAATTGATCCTTAATGATTTGCCAGAAGACCACAAATTTTATGTGAATTAGATCAAAATAGAAGGCAAATTCTGGACAGTTGAGAGGTGTGATTGGACATGTGCATAGTAACAGCTGCAGGAATGCCGGAGGAGTAAGGGCATACAAAAATAACAATGGAAGACAAAGACAACTGTGGCAAAACAAGACAGCTAAAAATACAGCAGGATAAAATGCTACCAACAGAGACAACAACTCATTGTGAACAGCAAATCAACAAAAGCAAAAACAGGAAAATCACATTTATGATTATTCAAAATGAAAGTAATAAAGTTTAAGGAAAAGAAATACTGCCATCCAAGAAACAGTACAAGTTAAGGAAGGGAAAGTAGTTATAAAAGCAAAGTTCTAAACAGAGTAAAAACACAGTAACCTCTGAAGAAAGGAGATGAAACCATTCAGGGATACACCACTGAAAACCAAAGGGGACACTGTGAAGGATACATCCAGGCAAAGAAAAGATGACAATTATATAAAAAAAAACAAAGACATGACACAGAGTTTCAGGTTCAACACTGAAAAAAGTCAAAGGCTGCAAATATTCTGAATAGAGAAAGAGACGGTTCCATTCTTGGATAGACTACTTTCAAGAAAACTCTTAAATAACAGTCAGCAAGAGCAGTGGGTACTGATGGAATTCACTTCTGATAGTTTTAAAAACTAAGGGTAGAAAGTGGGACAAAAGAATAGGACAGTATCCAACAAAATAATTAGAATGACTAGAATATAAAGTAAAATATAAAGTAAGGGTATGAACATGGTCTTGTTTAAGCAACACATTTGGCACAGTCATGCAAAAAATATCAATATATAAAGTCAGGTAGGAACAGAGTACCCTGGGTGGACCCATTGTAGATGACAAAATTGTAGCTGTAAAAAAAAAAAAAAAAAAAAAAAAAAAAAAAAAAAAGAGGGGCACTACATGCAAGGTAGGTACTACTGACTTAGGGATCAGTCCTCTAATATCTAAGACTGTTCTGAGACTGTTATCCACTTTTGTGAATTACACTGGGAGTCCATGTAAAAAAACAAACAAAAAAAAAAAACAAAAAAAAAAAAACAGCAAAACTGTTCAATATGCTGATTGGATGGCTTCCTCTTACTCTTTTAGTGAAATATAAAAAACTGCTTCACACCTGCATATAGACCTCCTTGCCACAAAGAGCAGACTACTTGCTAATAAACATTAATTCAACTTTCCAAACAAAAAAGAAGTGAACCAAAATTTTCATGTAAGATGGACTTACAAGATGTCTGCATATTGATCAACAGCTTGATTAGATCGCTCCTGGTGTGAAAACAGAAACTATGAAACAAAACTAATAAATGCTTTCTGTTCGATTAAAACTCAGTTACTGGATATTAATTACACTATTCAAATACCAGCAAAGAAGACATTTGGAGAAAGCAAAAGAAAATCAACCAAAAAAGAAGTAAAAGAAATCTAAGAAGAATCTTACAGGTGTTCAGCAAAAATCAGTTCAAGCTTTGATACAGGAGAAGGTTTCCAGTAATTTAGAGGAAAAAAAATAAATCACAATCACATCCACTGAGATATTCAAAATAAGTGACACATTGAAAGACTATATGAAGTCAAGTGACAAAAGACTGGGAATAAATGGAAGAAGTTTTAACTAGCTATTCACGTGAAGTGATAAAACTGCAAAAATCAGAGGGTAAGATGAAAAGGCTGGCTAAGCTCAAAAAGAGCCGTTTCAAAAAAAAAGATGTAGAGTTAAAAGACAGATCACAAACAGAAAACCTGAGATTTTCTGATGTACAGAGAAATTGGAAAGAACATTCTACATTAATTTTATGAAATGTTAGATATACATCTGGAGTAGTGTTTCACAGTAGCATTTAACTGAGATGGCACATCATTTAAGTGCTCCAAATCTAACCACAAGAAAGCAGACAATACCTATATTAGTAAAGTATCACTCATACTAAAAAAAGTGCTGCTACAGAGAAAATTGTGGCAGAAGGGAAAGTACTAAAAATTGAGGACAGCAGAGTGTTTGTGGGAAATGATTATCTACTGGACACCAAGCAGAAGGGAAGCAAATTCATCCCAGCCATCAGAGAATGTCCAGAGGCAGATGTAAGATTCAAGTTGCTGTATCCCACTATTTTCTGGATATTTTTTCCTGCCAGATCCAAGACATTCTTTGATGCAGAATAGGCTAAGGAGGAAAAATGTATATAGAATAAAGTGAGCCAGTAAGTAAAGGTGAGTATGCTTCTCATTTTTCAGACAATAACAAAGTCCACAGACAGACAGACTCTCAGTAAAAGCTTTTACACGGTTTCAAAGAAAAATGGTTTTGACAGAAAAATCACAGGAGCCGACTAGAAGAATCTGGAGCACCTTGGACTTGAACCAGAGACAGGTTTTGGGAGACAGAAATAAACCAGTAACACTGAAATTGCTGAATAAGCAGAGGACTGTAAAGCATCAATCTCACTGGATATAGGACTTTTCATGTGAAAGTTTTTGCAAGGATGAAGAAGACTGAAATTTAGTAACTGAACTGTAAAAAGCACACACTCCACTTTATGTCACTAACATTTAGAAGAACACTGAAGGGATGGAAGAAGTAACTGTGCATAAAAACAGTTTTGTTCTTATTACTATGCATATAAAAACTTCATTATGTACACTGCATGCTATATTCTAAAGCAGTTTTGTATAGTGTGCAGTGAGAGGTATTTTAAAAGTGAGTTGGGAGATTGCTCTACAAAAGTTGAGGATATTAAGGAAAGAAAGCAAGTTTCCTTAGTTTTGAGGTAATCCATGCTTTACAATGTAAGAAACGATGGACAGAAGCAAGTTAAAGTTAATATAATGTTGTGATCTTGGGCTACTATGGAGGACATAAAAGTGGATTGAGTACTTGCACACAGAAATAAAATAATTATTGTTTTGCAGATCTCTTTTTATATATATTTGCTCTCTTCCTCTATCACAAACTTAAGAAGGCATGCCTACAACACTGCAAAACAGATTTGAAGATGGATGCTCATTTTTACATAAACAGTCATGCTTTCTACATTACTTTCCAGATGAAACCAGTGATCATATGAGGAATTGTTAGTTTCTGCTTTCACCTACACACACAAACACTATACACCCTTCACCTCGTAAGCAAAATTATGACTTGCTGGAAGCTGTTTATGATAAAGTGACCAGATCAATAATGGAAGACAAGCTGCAACAGGCTTCCTTGCATGAGTCTAGAACCTTTAGACTGTGCAGCGTAATTAGACTACCTCCATTATGTTTGCATTATGCTGTGTACGTCATGCTGGAAAATGTCCCAGCATCTTTGATCAACAAAATATTAATGTCTATCAATAATATTCCTCTCATCATGTTAGAGATTCTATATTAAAGCACTGCATTTAATGCACTAATCACAATGCTTCTAAAATCTGGAACTGTTTAAAGGATATACACCTCCCACACGCAGCCAAACTTTCAAGATAACGATTATAACAAAAAAGAGTAAGCAGAGAAGAGCTTACCTGAAGGCATGTACATGGCATCATCTCCAGAAAGTGACAGAAGGAATGATGATAAAATATTTTTTTTATTTGTTGCCTAGGACAAGGCAAAGCCCAATTTCAGCTGAAACCCAAGGAAAATACCACCCCAACATAGCAAAAGTAGAAAAAAAATTCATAAAGAAATACTATTGCATTAATATCAATACATAAAAATGTGGTACTCTGATAAAAATGAAGGTGTAATAGCTTGTGTCTTACACAAGAAGAAAAGGTGAGATTAGGTAAAATCAGAAATCTTGAGGAGTTGGATGGATTTGGTGTACATAATCTTGGGACTGTCCACAACTTCCAGGACTCTGGGAAAATTACCACTGAGATGCTGAATGAACTGCGGGGTGAAGTAAAACTGTCTGAATCATAGGTAAATGGGGCTAGTATCTTAAAATGGCAGACGCACATAAATTGATTAATAAACTAGTCAATGCTGTAGTAGGGATTTTATTTATTTATTTTATCTTCCGTAAAAGTAGTCAGTCAAGGATACACCAGGCAGATGTGTGAATATCTGCTGGACATACATTTGGTGAAAACAGAAAAGCTGATTAAAGTTTAGTTTTATGACAGATGAGATGACATAACAAAACTGGATATAAACAGTAAGGTTTCTATTAGAAAATAATAATGAATATTTCTTTGTCAGCAAGCTAAATGCAAGGCTTACCAAGAAATCGTTAGTTGTTGCAGTTATGTAAGGGTGCACAGCTTTAAGATGACACAGTGATCTACCTATCAAGTGGTGAACATAGATATCAGGATATCATCTCCTGCCTCTCTGAATTATTACATCCCCCATTACGATATAGTATCAGCATGAAAAATATATGCAGAATTGGAGAAACATAAAAAGCTATTGTGATTGGATCGGCAGAAGTAAAATTTCTCACTGGAAAATGTACCTCCAACTGCAACCCACCTCCCCCACAAAAAAAAAAAAAAAAAAAAAAAAAAAAAGGACACACAGACCAGGAGCCCCTTTACATGATGGGCAATGGCTGAAAATACAAACTCGAATATTTTGTTCCATTAATTTAATTTCTCACTGCTAGTAGATTAGCTGAAAAGTAATATGGAGTTTAATGTTTTGCATTCCTTATGTTGCTTGAGAGTAAGATCAGATAAAGAAGTTATATCTTACCATAACATTCTATCTGTGTTGTTGATCTTCATCCATTCATCACTGATGGGTTTTGGTTCCATCCTTGGAACATAGTTGGCCTTATACCAAGCTCGAGCCAGCCAAAAACTCTCGAGCTAAGCTTTTACCCATAATCCCCTTCTCCCTTTTATCTCAGATCGAGTTTGCCCTAATCAGAAAAGCAGAGGCGGTCTCTGAGCAAAAAACTTAATCCAGGAAATGGACCCAAAGTATCCCCCAGGAGCCTCTAGGAGGGGGAAGGAGGGTGGGACGTAATGAATGGATGAAGATCAACAACACAGATGGAACGTTATGGTAAGACATAACTTCTTTATCTGATGTTGTTAATCTTCATTCTATTCATCACTGATGGGACCGAGTCCCCAGCTACCTTATATCACTAGGGTGGTCCTATGAAAGAACATTCCTGAGCACCATTGAACCACAAGAAGCTCTTCCCCTGGAGACCAGATCCAACTTGTAATGAGTGATAAAAGTATGGAGGGAAGCCCATGTAGCTGCTGCACAGATGTCGTCCACTGAAGCTCTGGAATGGAATGCCACAGAAGTTGCCATCAACCTGGTGGAGTGAGCTCTGATGTTTGGTGGAACAGACCTTCTTTCTTGGTTATAAATGAAAATGATACAGTCTTTTCAGCCAATTGGATGGGGTCACTTTAGAGACTGACTTTCCCATTTTTGGACCAGAAAAAGATACAAATAACTGGTCTGATTTTCGGATAGTTTTTGTCCTGTCTTAGCAAAATCTCAATTGTCTGTGGACATCAAGTGAATGTAAACAATACTCTCCCTTGTTTGAAAAATTAGGAAAGAACACTGGAAGGAGTCTAATTAATAGAGAGCTTAGAGATAACTTTGGGTAGGAAAGAAGGATTGGTCCGTAGTGATACTCTGTCCTTATGGAAAATCAAATAAGGATGCTTGGTACAAAGAGCCTGGAGCTCAGAAATGCATCTGGACAATGTAATACCACTAGAAAAAGAGATTTCCCAGACAAAAACTTGATGTCACACATAGAAGCTGGCTCAAAAGGAGGCCATGTCAAAGATCGTAAAACAAGTGTTAGACTCCAAGGTTCTGTGGTTTGCTTAATTGGAGGTCTGGAGTGATGCACTCCTTTCAAAACGGTTTTGCTTAGATGATGAGAAATCAAAGAGGAGTCACTAAAACCATTATGAAAATTCAAAAAGGCAGCTAAATGAACTCATTTAGTTGATGCTGTGGCACCCTCCTCAAAGAAGTTAGATAAGTACTGGAGTACGACAGAGACCAGTGCAGAATATGGATCTAGTTTTCTCTGTTTAGACCAAACAGAAAATCTTTTCCATTTGTCAGCATAAAGTTTTCTGGTGGATGGTTTATGCAAAGCCAGAATAATGTCACATACTTGAGAGGGAAGATTACAATGCCCGGTGATGATCATCGAAGTGGAGAAGCCAAGTTGTCAGCTTGAGACTGGTCAAGTTCGGGTGGCTCACCCATTGGGGGTGAGAAATCAGATCTGGAGTTGAACCCAAGGTCCACGGTCTGCAAAGTAGATGAGGCCAGAGACAGGGGAACCATACCTGTTGAGGCCGATATTGTCCTATGAGGATCATTTTGCTTTTCAACTGAAGAACTTTCTTTAGGACTTGAGGAATCAGAGGAATGGGAGGATAAGCATAAAGCAGTCTCATGGGCCAATTGTGGATAACAGTGTCCCTCGGGGACTCCCCCTGCGGGGGAATTAGGGCAAAGTAGTTGCTGCATTTGTGGTTGGACGGGGAGGCGAACAGGTCGCAGCAAGTCTGGCCCCAATGGCTGAAAATCTTTGCTGCTAAGTTGGGGCTGAGGGACCACTCGTGAGGCAAGAAAATGCATCTGCTCAATTTGTCTGTGATCACACTGGAATTCCCCGGAATATGCGTTGCTATCAGAAAGCGGTTGGAAGCTATCGCCTATTGCTAAACTCTCATGGCCTCTCGACATAAGGAATAGGACTTGGATCCTCCTTGTTTGTTGATATACCAAACTACCGACATGTTGTCCGATTGGATAGCAATTGTTCCCCAAGGAAGGGCAGACTGAAATGCTTGCAACACCAAAAGCACTGCCCTCAGTTCTAGAACTTTTATATGCAGAATGGCCTCTAAATTGGACCATGTGCCTTGGACAGTCATTCCCTGAAAATACCCCCCCCCCCCAAATCAGGGAAGCGTCCATGGTCACAATGGCGCTGGGATGAGGGGGGGTGGAAGGATCGTCTCCAAAGTTCTGTCTTGTCTCTGACTTCATCCACCAAGAATGGTCTTGTTTGCATCGATTTGTTATTCAACTCTGGAAAAACAATGGGTGCCGATTTGGATACCACTAGGTTAACAAAAGTCACTGTAGGAGTCTCATGTGAAGCCTTGCTAGGGGTACTATTGATAAGGATGCTGCCATTGACCCAGCTGTAGAATCTGTCAAGCCGTAACCAAGTCATGGCAGAGTATCACTCGGAGCTGGATCCTTAGTCTTTGAAACCTGTAATCTGGGAGAGAGATTAAGCAAGAGCGAGTACTGAATGTCACGCCTATAAGTTCCAAGGACTGTGTTGGATTTCTCGCAGTTTATAGAGATTCCCAGGTGATTTGTCAAAGAGAGAGTCTAGTACAAGGCTGTTTCCTGTAGATGCTTGGTGGGGGCGGTGAGGAGCCAATCATCTAGATATGGAAACACCCGGAATCCTTGTAGTCTCAAGTGAGCTGTCACTGCTGCCATGCATTTGGTGAACACTCTGGAGGCTGTAGAAAGTCCGAAGGGCAGAGCACGGAACTGATAATGAGTGGCTCCTAGCCAGAAGCGAAGGAACCGTCTGGAGTGTTTGTCCATCTTGATGTGGCAATATGCATCCTGGAGGTCTATCGAGCACATCCAATCACCATCCTCCAGAAAAGGGAGAATGGACTGAACTGTGACCATCTGGAATTTTGTCTGGCTGACTAACTTGTTTAAGCAGCTGAGGTCCAAAATTGGTCTCTGGTCCCCTGTCTTTTTTGGCACCAAAAGAATCTTGAGTAGAATCTGGATCCTATCTGGTCAGGTGGGACTTTTTGGATGACTCTAACTACAGCTTTTCTATTTGTTTAGCTGCTTCTTCCTTTAGACTGGGTGAAACGTCTGGAATTAGTTTTGGTGGCTTTGGGTAGGAGTCAAATGGGATTTGATGACCTCTGGTTATTATCTTCTGCACCCAAGAATCAGTGGTAATAGATAGCCAGGCACTGGGGTGCAGAGAAAGATGTCCCCCAACTGCTTCCAGAGGAAAGCACTCGGGCCGCTCTTCAGGAGTGCTGACAGGGATTGTCCATAAAAAGAATCTCTGGCATCCTGATTACACGGACCCCCTCTGCCTCTGTAGGGGAGTCTTCTGAAAGAGTTGATCCTCTACCTCTGGGGGTGAACTTGCCACGTGTCATGAAAAGGACCCTTAGACTTTTTGTGCAACAATTTCCCACTTCTCTGGTTCCTGGAAAAAGAATGCTGAGCAGTTGAGAAATGTACACCAACTGCAAATAGGGTCTTGCGATCCTGCTCACACTTGGATAGAGTGTCCTTCACTTTAGGGCCAAACAGAAAAGATGCTTCCTTTGGAGCGTTAAGGAAGGAAGGATCTGGGAAGTCACATAAGCGCATCCAGACATGCCATCTCATAACTACACCTGAACCCGCAGCTCTAGCCACCCCTTCAGTTGCATGTGAAATTAACCTCATGGATGAATTAGAGATTGATTCCAGGGTTGCTAGCTACAAGGCTACCTTGTCATTAACCTCATCAGACACTTGTCCTGATAAAGTACCAGAGAGTTTGGAGATGAGGTCTCTCTCTAGTCTGGTGAAATGTGCCAGGTAATTCAAGGACCGAACTGCAAAGGTTGATGAAGGAAAAACTCATTTCCCCAGTCTGTCCATAGCCAGGGACTCCTGGTTAGGCAGGTGAACAGTGTGGCTTTCCTCAGCGAGCTCTTTCTTCATGGCTGCCACCACTATCATCGCATCTACTGGTAAACCTTTAGACCAATGAGGATTTTCTTCAGAGGGAGCAAGGATCTTGTCTGGTTTCCTGGGAATTGCTTCAACAGTAGTTATTATTGATGAATTGCTGACAGAAATAATGAAGATCAAAAACACACTTCAACAGTGCCAGGGTTCTTCCAGTTCCACTGCACCACAAGCTGAACAAGCTTGTCTGCCGGTGGGGTCACCCAAGAGGTGGATAGATGGTCGAGCATGAAAAGCCTGCAGAAAAACAGATTCCTTGGAGGAAGGGTTTTTGGGCTTCCAATCACCCCACTGTTCTCAAGGATGTCTCCAAAGGAGACATCTTCAGGGGGTGATCGTGGGGACCCTTCCCCTTCACTGTAATCTGCATCCTCGGTGAGGGACTCTTCAGGGGAGACCATGTGCTTCCCTCTTGCACAATTTCTTCCTAGGAACTTCTTCAGTGGGAGCTTCTGAGGAGGACCTGGAGGAGGGGGCACACTGCAATAGGGTCTCCTGTGACTCCTGTGCTCGATCCGGGATGGTGGCCTGCAACAGCTGCAGCTCAGAGGGAGGACACGGTGGTTCCAATGTCGAAAGCTTGCCTACAGAGGCAAGAGCCCTCTCCATCGCCTGGAAGGCAGGGCCGCACGAAGAGGGGTGGGAGCCCGGAACCGAGAAGGACAAACTCGGATCTGGGGTCACACCCCGCTCCATTGAGCCCACTCCCAGGAGTGGAGCCTCAAGCTAGATCGGCACCAACAGGGTTCCTGTCACCGTGGATGTCACCACAGAAAGGGTCGGTGCTAAACTCGGAACCGAGGAGCCTGTAGTCCAATCCCGGGACGGAAGAAGACCTGGTTCCAATGGAACCAAAGGCAACAGGGTCAGCTCCGGGGTCAAAGTGAGGTCCACTACTGGCACCAAAGCCAAGGGTGCCGAGAGAGGTGTCAGTGCCAAGGCCTTCGAAACCTACAAGGAGGATGAAGGAGGAGAGTAAGATGGAGTCTGTAAAGCAGAAACCCCAAGTCCTAGAAGGGATTGGGTTTATGAATCAGAAGGGATCCCCCTGGCTGTCAGCAGCTGGTCCACAAGGCGCACCGCATCTAGTTTGGAGAGGCTCCTGGTGGATATCCCCAAAGGGGACTCTGAACATTCTAGGAAGGGACTATACACCGGCCCCAAGAAGGAGTCCACAGACGGGGAATATCGGGTCCGTGATTGCACTTCTAATAGCACCACCATCTCCAATTTTGAGACAATAGGGGAAGTAGTGTCCGTCTGAGCTAGTGGAACCATGGGAAGGCTCAGTGCCAGAATCGGGGTAGATGTAAAATTTTTAGTTTTGGTCATAGTCGGTGCCATAGACTGTGTCGGCGCCGACACACCTGAACTAGTTGGTACTGAAATCGGTGCTGTAGAAGTAGACTTCTGATCCAGAGCAGAAAATTTCGGAAGTTTGTTTTTTGTTGGTCTATCCCTCTCACCAGATGGTGAAGAGGGAACAGAATGTGACCTCTTTCTCTCTTTTCTAGGAGGGGTGAACCCTCCGATGTGGAGAGATCCTCTGAAAAGTGCGATTTAAGAAGGACCTTTAAAATAAATTTATTTTTATGCTCATTCAGGGTGCGTGAACTAAAACCCAGACAGACAGAGCAAAGCGGTTGTACAGAGAGATGAGGTACTCCCAAACAATACACACAGTCATCATGAGTGTCACTATTTGGCATTTTTCTCCCATACTTCAGGCATTGTTTGAAGCCTGAAGTGCCCTTTTTTTTTCAGACAATGTTAACACCAACACAAACAATACAGTACCAGGAAGAAACCGATCATAACATAAAAAAAAAAAAAAAAAAAAAACAATATTACAACCACAACTTAGAAATCACAGAGGAAAATACCAACGATGGCATCTGAAGATTACCACAGCGGGTAGACAGAAGAGAGTGTACCAGCGATGGTACAAAGATTATCAACATGTAGTTGATAGGAAAGTTCGAAAAAGGGTTGAAAAGACTTTGTGATAATTAGGTACAGGAAAATATAAAGGTATCAAACTTTTCGAATAAACACTTATCTATCCAAAATATCAAAGACTTAGCTGAGAGCTGGCTTGAATGCAGCTTTACGGCTACACGGCAAACGAGATCTGAGGTAACAGGGAGAAGGGGATTATGGGTAAAGGCTTAGCTTAAGAGTTTTTGGCTGGAGCAAGCTTGGTATAAGGCTGACTTGGTTCCGAGGACGGAACCAAATCCCATCAGTGATGAATGGAATGAAGATTAACATCAGATAAATATTTAGCCCTTATGTTTCGACAAAAAAGACAAATGAGCACTTCTTAGAGATTAAAATCACTAATTGCTGCCAGCCATTAAAGAATTTTTTGCACTGCCAGAAAAGAAACACCAATTAACCCCAACTGAGATGCTCATCACCTATCATCCTATCTAAAATTTCTGTCTTCTTCAAAACTTAAAGCTTTGTTTTCGAAATACAAGCAATTTTACATTCTAACATTTGAAATAAATTGGTATAAGAGTATTTATATTAAATATGAACATAGAAGACTTCTTTCTCTCTAAATGTCACTGTAGATTTGGGGTCATTCTTCTCTTGTTCACTTTCTATAGGAACCCATCTGAGTTGATGACCTCTTTTTCCTACAGCACTGCGCAAAATCTAGTTTCATCTTCCACATTCTTGATATGTTCCCCAGTTCTTTCTGGCTGTTCTGTTCTTTACACACAGTTTCCCTTGCTTTTTTCATTTTTGTTCTCCCACCCAATTTACTCATGTCTACCAATATTAACCCTAATTCTACCTATGCTCCAGACTGCATTTTTTTTTTTTTTTTTTTTTTTTTTTTTGAGGATTGCAGTTTTTGATAGTTTGGTAATCAGTATGCTATGATCTACTCTAACCTCATACAACTGTTCATAATAACTCCACCACTATCACACACAAAGATTTATCTTACATGCACACACATATTTAATGTGTGTGTGTATATATATATATATATATATATATATATACACACACACACACACATACACATACACACACATGCACACTCTTTATATAAACAATTGTATATATTGAATAATCAAGCATCCAAACTACTGACCAACAAATACTCAAACAAAAAACACTGGCTACTCAATGGTAAAACATCACATCTTCAAAAACACCCAATTCTGGAAGTACAGAAACAACAAACCCGGATTTACAATCATCTGTAAATCCACAGCAACACACAGCCACAAACACATACCCACACAAAAAGTACTTTTACATAACGGGCATTGCCAACTCCCCATCCCTTTACGTATACATATTAATCCATAGTTGCTCAACAGCCATGAAAGGGCAATCAGCTTTCCGCATCAAAAGTTACTCCAGGATGCAAGTCGATAAAACAAATATTCAGCCATATATGCACCTTCACATAAAGGTCGATTATTTGAACATTCCATCAGACTACAACCCTCCCTTCCCATATTATATACATCTGTATAAATATATACAGCTAGACATACGCACATAAATACATACTATGGAAATTCGGCAGCTGAGCTCCTAAATGCTGGCTTGCAGGTAGGGAAGATTAGTCTCCCTGCAAAACACCTTCAACATACTACCCTCCCTCATTTTTATGGCATTGGTCCGATGAGGTGGCAGAAGTACCAGTGTGACAAACTGGGTCTCTACAAATCCAGTTCAGGTAAAACCAAGTAAACTGAGAAATACACATCACTAGATATACTTTAACTGTCTGATCACTTGTACATATTTTCCTTTCATGTTTTTAGTTTAGGAAAAATGCAACCCTATTAAAAACGAATTCACACACTAATACTATCAGGTATAAGCCTGGTTATGTCCATAAACATTTACTGGAAAACGGCATCTTTACTACATGCAACATTCTTCCTGATATCCTAATAAAATGTTTACAAATAAATAAACTAACCACAAGTACAGTACCCTGCACACTGCACATACATTCTTCACCACACAAGTCTCCAGTTCACTCAGGGAAACCTGAAGGCAACAGAGATATCTTTAAGACTGCAGAAGTGAAGAAGCCTCAACAGCAACTATGTAAGATCTATGTTAAAATGCTTACATAGTGAAGATAAAATGAAATAGAATCCCATTGACTGACTGGCCACAGTAATGCTGTACTGAACAATGTTCAACTCATGCAAAGCAACTGCAAATTACTGCAAAAATGCAATATAAAAGGCTGCAACAAAAGCAAACCTAATTCTCTTCTGAAACAACTATGTGAAAAAGTCAGTAAATGGGTCAATAAAAGCTGAAGCATATGAACTGTATTTTCTGTATTCCAAATCATAACAAAAAAAGAAAATAAATAAAACTGATTCACAGCAGCTCAACCTGGACAGCATCCAAAACCACTTTTCATAATATGAAGAATTACTCTCTGCCAGAAGCAATGCACCAAACGAATTACGTTTAAGTTGTGATCAAAGGTTGCAGCACTTCAGGGCAGAATAAAGCAACAATGAGGAAATGGTTATGGAAAAAGAAAACTTATTTTCTCTACTATCCTGTGTCCTCACATAGCAGTTTTGTGGCATATAGCTCTGTAGCAACACGTTTTCATGCTAGAAGGAGGTCATCTGCAAGCAGCAGATAACTGAGAAAGAGAGCTAAATAGAGCACATTAAAACCATAACCCACTCTCAAAGAACTATAAAATAGGTAAATACAAGAATTTACAATGTACTGCCAAAAGTTAAAATAAATTTCTATACAGCTCTGAAAACTGAGACACTCCCTCAAGCTGACCATATACATTTTTTAGATAAACAGTATTAGTGATCCCCAAATGAAAAGATGGGAGTCATTCTGAGCTTGCAGTCTGAGGAAAAACTAGAAAAAAGATTTGCTGTAATAGGCAAACAGACTTTTTTTAAGCAAGGAGGGGTAGAGTTTATACACATGCAGGCATTTTCCTAAGGAGCAGATGTTCCTACTAGGTCCTTGGTCTGAGAGACATACTCATTAGTGTGGTACACACCATTCTGCCTTCTATAACCAACAGCTGCTGCTCATGACTTTTTAAGTCTTTTTGGATACATTCAGGCTAATAAAGACAATCCCCACAAGCTATAGACATGCATGTTTTGACCTTTTTTATAACCCTGTCAGTATAGCTCAAGTGGATTGTTTAGCTATACTTTAGAAACCCAGAGCTTAAAATTAAGCCTGATGTCCATCCAGATAAGGGTGCCTGCAAAATATCATGGGCATTCAGAAGCCATGTAGCTGAAACAATGGTAGGTCCTTAAAGGACCATTTAATCTCAAGAGCCCTTTCATGAGACCCCCTGTACCCTGAAGTTCTACTAACAGACTGCCATGTGAAACCTCACATTGGTTACCAAGAAAATAAGTGCTACAATCGCGTCCAGACCTCAAACATAATGGCTGTGGGACACTATTCTATTAAGTGCAGCTGTAACACTTGTACAATGCCTTGTGTTCCCTCTAGGGACAAATATGCCCAACAAATCAGAGAATCTAAGGAACACACAAAAACGTGAACACCTCTGATAGTCAAAAATATGATTATGCAAGGTTTGTTATTACCCTTAAGGACTGAAACATCTACAATAGGAAATTCTTCTGCCAGGCAAGGTTGTCTCTGGAGGGAGCCACAAGGAGCCAGTCACCTAAAGAAACAACTTGACTGTCCTGAAGTCTGAGATGAGTTTGTACCACTGACAAGTACAATTATCATGGGACTGAGGTGAGTCCAAAATGGGTTATAACTGGATTCTACTCAAAAGCAAAGGAACCTTCTCAAATGCTCCAATTAGTATGCAATAAGAGTCCTGAATATTCAAAAAATACAGGCAGTTTCCAATGGACACGCAAGGTAGGAGTAAATTAAGGGTAACCATGTGAAAAGCCTCCTTTGGGATAAATTTATTCATCTAAAATGGGTCTTAGGACCCTTTTCTTTTTAGCACCAAAGCTAATCTGGAATAATATCACAGCCCTTACCTTTTGAGCTGGACCTTTTGGATGTCTGTCTCTAAGGATCTTTTGCACCTATGTTTTTGCTGGGTTTATATGTCTTGGAAGGGCAATGGGATAATAGGAAAGGAAATGAGACTACGAAACTTATCCATGACTTTTTGATTATAGTAAACAAAGCACAGACGTAAAGGGAGAACTTTCAACCATCTCCCACGGAACAACAGTCAGGACTGTTCTGGTCTTCCCCGATGTTGACTGTGGTTACTCTGAAAACACCAAGAAACTAGTCCAACCATCATGCTAGACCCCAGCAATGGATGGGATCCAGCTGCCTTCTGCTGATAGGGTTGCAGGTTACAGTAGAAACATGAATTTTGCATTAAAATAATAAATAAATAAATAATAATAGCATGGAAGTGGAATATTACGTAAACAGCTACAAAAGTTTAACCTCAGTTCTTCAGGTGTTCATCAATTACAGGCTCAAAATGAAAAAAGGCCACTGAACCATGAATCTAAAGAGGATGTTACATGGTGCTGCCAGGAATGCTGAGGTGTGGCAGACTTTGTAGCACTTTAAGCAACGTGGACCATGATGAGTGTGGATGCCTATATGCAAGTCTTTCATGGAGCCATCAGTGAGCCTATCTGCTGTCTGCTGCAATTCTTTCAGCAGCTCCCACCAGCTATAAATGACGTGGAACACAAAGTTCAAGGTCTTCAGGAAAATATTGTGACTGTGAGCACTTACTTCTCAAACCTGCGTTTAGATTTCCTGCCAAGGGGATGCAGTGCTGTGCTTTGAGTGAGATATTTCCTTAAGGGTGCCACAGATACAGCGACAATGATTGTCCAGTTCTAGAGGTCTCTACTTACAACGGATACTCACATGGGTCTAAATGCCCAAGCCGCCTTCCTAGGGACTATTCAGTAGCTGAACTTGTGGCATTTTGAACAACATCCACCAAAAGTGGGACAACCCAGGAAGATGTTTCATAAGGCAACAAACCCTCCTGGAGTTTCTTTTGGGAAGAGAAGGATCCAGAACATCCCTCCTTACTTGAGAAAGGAAAATTCCCATAATCTGGGATCATCAGGAGGGAATGACAGAACAGTAGTGCACTCCCTCCTTGTTTACAGGACCAGAGTCCTGCTCCAACTGTTTAGATTTTGCAATTCAATTCATGGGCCTTCTGAACTGAGAAGATTCTGTATATAAAGATTTACAAGCTTGTTTGTTATGCTGTCCAAATTCTGTACCACAAGAGTGAGAGTGCACTAAAACAGAAAGCAGAAAGTGGTGGTGCGAGTGCCAAGAGGAAGCTCAGACAGAGGGGAAACTATGGTTTGTTGCAGGAGGACCACTAATGAATTTTAAGGGCATCAAAAGTGACGTGGCTGATGTCTTGAGGAGGGCTAATGTCTACTGCTCTACAGCTGCTGCATAGAAAATTAACATTAACAACTCTGGTTGGACTAATGCCTGGGAAGGAACACTGGGACTGGAAGTGACACTGGACAACTGGCAATGAGTACATTGATATCTGTACAACAAATGCAGGGTTTACTGTTTGATGCTCAGGTAATGGAAGATGACACATCAGATACAGAAGGATCAGAAATTTCACCTCCTCAGATAAAAAATATAGTTTTAATAAAAAAAAAAATAATCTTATCAGTGCATCACTTGAAAATCGACTTGACAAAGGAACTTGGAATATTTCACAATGTTAATGGGAAAACGAGCATAATTCTGACTAATCTGTTAATGTTCTAAAAAAGAATCAATTCAACTGTTTGTGAAACTCTAACAAAAGAAAATCTTTCCTCAGCAGATGGATCTACAAATACCTAATTTCCTGCAAACCTTTTTTTACAGCTACACTTGGTATTGTGCATTTGGATACAAGCTCCCCATTATGAGCCACTGCTAATTACTCAACGGTAGATCCAACTTAGTGCACTACATATATTTTCAAAGAACAGGCTTTGTCTGGTGATTAGTGGTATAAAAATACCACTTGGGCTGAAAAAAATAGTATGTTGTGTGATCAGCAGAACAGAATTCATACAGTGCTTAATCAAGAGAATTAGTACACTGCTTAACCAAAAAATAAAAGAAGCTTCCATATTATGCTGAAAGCTATAAAAGGTGAGGAATGGGAAATGGCAATTAGATTGAAAAGGGAGGCTTAACTTTAGGGCCAGGTTGCTTTAAATGTACATACTTTGTGTTCTGGGCCCTTTAAAGTCTGCTTACTCTTTCACTGTTAATGCTTTTTCAAATGTTAGAGGTGCAGGCTGTGGAAGGAGATGAATAAATGCAGTCTCAAGTTTGAGGTATGGATTCTAGTGTTTATTACCCACTAAGTGAGTCCATTAACAGTACTACCTAATCAAACAGCATTAAGCCTTTTGAGTCTATAACTAGGATTTTGTTACTTGCTACCAAGGTTGATGTACATTTCTCACTATAATTCTCTCTTACTAAAACGAATGTCTATCGGCTTTTTCCGGTTAGAGGTTGCCACAGCGGAACTGCGGTCCGCTAATGATTGGCATTAGATTTTTACGGTGCCGAGGTGCCAGCCCAATGCCCAATCTTCAAAGAAGGCACACCCATTCACGCACGCACCTACCTGCATGTCTTTTTTAAACATCACTCAACTGCGGGGAGGACATGCAGACTCCACACAGAAGACGCTCCAGCCGAGAATCGAACCGGAGAACCTCTTGTTGTGAAGCAATAACGCTAAATGCTGCATACCACAGCTTAACAAGAGCAAATTATGCCTTTGAAGAAGTTTTTAGCTCTGCTATTTCTTCTGGATGCCTATTTTTGAGAATTCATTCATTTTCTAATTACCTGTTTTATCCAAATCACGGTCTCAGCGGAGCTGAAGTCTGCCCCAAGCACTCAGTGGATGCAAGGCAGGAAACTAATCCAGGACAGGGCACCAAACTATCGTGTCAATGTTCATGAGAAGGGCCTGTTGAGACACAGCTACATCTCATGGAAAAAAAAATGATGACTTGGTGAAAAGCACCATCTCACACGCCCTAGAAGTATTAACGTGGATCATTTTTGGGGGGGGGGGGTGCAGGTCCATTACCACTCCCTTCTCAAACTCATTGGATTATATTTGATGGTTTCAGTTTACCAAATTACAGATTAAATGAACTGTGATAAGAAACTGCAGAACTCTCCCCTGGACAGGTGTTCCAGACTGTCATTCTCTAAAAATACTACTGTCACTGAAAAGTGAACCAATGTTTACATGACTGCAGCCCTCCACATGATTTCATCTAAGGGTATATACCTCTTTATCTTGACTGCTTTTACTGATTTAATACTCATTAAACTACTATAATAAGACATTACTGACTGATCTCTGATGGATGCCTCAAACATTCTGCAAGCCTAGAAAAAATGCACTTTAAATAAGTATCAGAATGTTCATCTGTCCTGTTTCTGAAATTAAAGTGGAACTTCAAAAAACATCAAACACAACATTTTCTAGACATAAATAATACTCCTGAAGTCTCCATTGTCTATGTTTGGGATGCCTTAAAATCATATCTATATGGACAAAGTATCAGATGGTATAATAACAAAAGGAAATCTTGGGATAAGGAATTGTTAGATATTCAAAGTAAACTAGACTCTTATAAACATAATAATAAAGAAAATATTATGGACAAGAAAGTTATTGAAGAAATAAACAAACTAAATGAGAAATACAAAGAAATTTTAACTCATAAAGTTAAAATAACTTTAGAGAAATACAAGTTTTGTCTTATTCAATAAGCCCCAAATACTTACATAGACTTAAAAATAAAACAAAAGATTGAATAAACAAAACCATATCAAAGAAATCTTTTCTCTAAGGAAAAGAAGAATGTTTCTAGTATACCAGAAATACTGGATGAATTTAGAAATCACTTTCACAAGATTAACCATAACAACATTAACATGGAACCTAAAGATAAAATAAAGGAGTTTATAACCACAAACATGAATAAAAAGCTTAATAAACAACAGATTAAACTATTGGACAAGAGTATTTCATATACAGAAGTTATTACACAAATAAATAAGCTTAAATCAAACAAAGCACCGGTAATGATGGTATTATACCAGAGATATATAAAATCCTTTCTAAAACTACATATTCATTAATACATAAGGTTTTTATTCTGGCCCAAACTGAGTTAATAACCCCCCCCCATCTTGGCAATATACATTTATTTCACCAATTTTAAAACTTAATAAAGATCCAACTAGATGTTCTTCATATCGACCCATCTCATTACTTAATGTTGATTATAAAATGTTTATGAGTATTTTTGCTGATAGATTGAAGACAATTATCCCGGCATTATAGACATAGATCAGACGGGCTTCATTGTAAATAGAAATACTTTTGATAATATAAGAAGAACTTTAACATTAATTGATTTTGCAAATAGGAAAAAGAAAGATTCAACACTTATTAGTCTTGATATAGGTTCAGCATTTGATTCAGTAAGTTGGGACTATCTGTTTACCTTACTGAAATGCACAAATTTCTCTGATGCATTTGTAAATTTAATTGAGCATTTATACAAAGGAACGCTGGCTTATATTAAGGTAGGAACATATGTTTCACAAAAATACCCATTCTTAAAGGTACAAAGCAAGGATGTCCACTTTCTCCACTATTATTCACTTTAGTAATGGAGCCTTGGGCTAATTTGATTAGAAACAGTACTGACATAGAGGGTTTTGAAATAGAAGAAAATACAACATCAAAAATTAAACTTTTGCAGATGATGTTCTAATTACATCAGCAGGATCTAATTCTTCTATGCAGTCTTTATTTGATAAAATGATGAATTTTAAAAGTATTTCTGGTTTAATATTCAATGAAGAAAAACTAAAATACTACCTATATATACACGAAAAAATACTCTCATTAGTGATTTTACTAAATATGTACCCAACTCAGGTCAGATAACTTATTTAGGTATAATACTATCTAAAGATATTAAATCTATTATATATAATAACTATAATACCTGTTTTCTTAATATACAAAATCTTTTAATACCTGGACTAATATGTTTTTTACTATGGAGGAGAGACTTACAATTATTAAAATGATAATATTCCCCAAGATTTTATACTTAATACAATCAATAATACTTTCACCTACAAAAATAACTATCAAGAAACTGAATACACTAATGTTAAATTTCTTATGGGCACCTAATAGACCTAGGATTGCATTAAAGAAACATACTAATAGCTAGTCTCAAGGGGGTATTTCTTTTCCAGACTTTAATTTATATATTATCTCTTCTATTATAAAAGTTATTACTTTATTAATAGATCGGTCATATGTCGCAAAATGGAAAGATTATTGGGAGCTAATTAGTATGCATTTCATGAAAATCTCCTTAACACATAAAAATATGATTATAAATAACTCCATGTTGTGGTTGCTAAAGGAATTTTGTACTTCACCTATTACACCTAAACATATGGTCTGTTACCCATTAAATATTATTATTAGTTATCGTAACTTTATATTCATGCACCCTAAGTATAGGGAATGGAATTTTATTGTATTCCCTATAATTTATACTCAGGGTATGCTTATGTCATCTACTTCTGAAGGAGCTCATTTAGCTATAGATAATAAGTACTGGTATCAGCTGATATCTGATAATAAAGTTAAAAATCTAGATTTCTTAAAACAAGAATTTGATCTAAGAGAAACTTGCTGGTTAGAGGTTCAGATCTTTAGACAACATCTCATTGATAGAATAGATCTAATGTCTATAACAGTTAAAGAATCTATTCCAAAACTGATTGATTACTTGATAATAAATTTACAGCATAAAGTTTCTGATAAAGGTAAACTTTCATATATACATAAAATTATCAGACAAGAAACTTTTTACAATGTAGATTCATACTGGAATTATTTCACCTCTATTAATGGGGACCCACCAACTCAACAAGATAAACAATATATATTGGAATCTGCTTATAGAACTACATCTTCCATTGTCTGGAGACTTTATACATGGAAATTTTTACATAGATCTTTTTATACACCTTTGATGATGAATAAAATTAATAATAAAGATAATCTATGTAAGAGATGTAATGTAGAAATTAATGCTGACTGGGCTCATATGTTTTATGACTGTATGAAGTTGAAAGAATACTGGAAGTCAATTAATGAATTTTTGCAGGCTCTTTTTACAGATAATTTCATTATTTCTAAGTCTCTTATATTATTCAACACACCTGTACCTCAATGTGTTAAAAAGATTAAGCTTCCCTTGTTATGGTCTATCCTAGCAGTGGCTAGGAAAATAATAACTAGAAATTGGATTTCAGATACACCTCCTTCGGTTCAATGAATTTAAAAATGTTATGAATATAATGTGTCATATGGAAATAAGCACAATTAGAATGAGAACAACTAGAAAAACATCACATTTTATTGTATGGGATAATTTACAAAATTTGTTAAAAAAATTCTAATTTCAATAGCACAGTATTTTAGTTTAATTAATTGATCTGATTGTAGTGGATGTCTTTGTAAATACTTTAGTTGTTTTGTTGAATATTATAATAATACCTATTTTTAATTATTTGTATAAAATTGTTATGATATTTCTCTTATATGTTAAAACAATAAACTTGTTTTGAAAAGAAAAAACATCAAACACATGACCTATGGTTTTTGGTGACATGGACATTTAAAAGGTATTCTTAATGAAGTGCACCAAAAAAGTGCAATTAAACATGCCAGGAGGTACTACTGCTGCATTGCCATGACAAGGGCCCATTCTTACTCATAGCTAACAATGAACTTCTGCATGCTAATCCATATGATAGGAAAACAAGAAAAGGGGAAAAAAGTCATGGATGTAATTAGTCCATTGTGGGCAAATCCATTTATCTAGTTAAACACACAAGAAAAAGAAGGTGCAACAATTATTAGAATTATTGGACTTCCTGACTTCCGTGGAGGAGTGTGACCTTGTGGTACGTTTAAAATAAGAATTTAAATCATTAACAGACCCAACTTTGCATGCATGACAACCCTTGCACTTCTAAGGTAAATTCTTCTAAGGCATAACAGAGCACAAAAAAAGTCATCTCTGTGGTGCAGCTGGTTTAAGCCATAATTATATCCTAGGAAACTAGATGAACCACTAAGGGAAGGCGTCAGCAGTCAGTGACAACTTGCCCATCCAGGGAGACACAGCTGAACTGGCCCTCTGCAATACCAACAAGTAACGGACCAAAAACACAAACATACTCTACTTTTTAAAGTGACATAATACGCAATATCTCCCCAAAACCAATCCTAAAGACACATCTGGGTATCATGTGTAAATAAAACACTACCTAACCACTTCAAATACTCCCCCCTCACCTTAACCTAAAAAAATGCAGTAACACACACCCAAACCCAAGACCCATTCAAAACCCTGCCTCACTGCACACACCATCCACAAAACACATGATGCTAGTCACCCTAAACATACGTAGCATCTGTAATAAAATAACAGAATTCCACACATGGCTATCACAATATTCCCCAGACTTAAAAGCTCTGACCGAAACTTGGCTAAAACCTCATATCAAAGACACAGAACCCCTCCCCCACCAGGCTATAGTATACTGGTTACCTCCCCTGCTAGACTCCAAAATAATAACAACTTAACTTCAATATTAGATTGGATTATTGTCTCAGACACTCTCAAATACTCAAACACTAACACACTTCCCAACAGTTTAAGTATAGGCTGGTAGATAGTCGCTTAAAGAACCACCACCCAAAAGCCCAAAACCCACAACTACAAAATATCTAGAAACCTAACAAAGTTCAATCAAAACCAGTTTAATAACATACTAAAATCACCAAATTGGTCCCCATTAAAAACTACCACTAGATGAAGCTGTTAGCTACTTCAATAAAACATTCCTTGATACAGTCAACTTTCTGGCCTCTTTTAGAACAAAAAGAACTAAATTTAATCATGCACCTAGGCTAACCAAAACAAACATTACAAATTAGAGACAGAGCTTGGAAAACTGGCCTTAAAAATAAAAATGAAACCAACCTGTACGACTACAGGTACTTACGCAATAAGGCTAAAAATTAGTGAATGCAGATAAAAAAAATTACTTTTCGCAGCAGTTAGCTATCCTTAAAAACAATCCAAAAACTTTTTGGAAAACCATCACTTTACTCTTGAATCCTGGATCCATACAGAACCTCCCCAAATCCTGACAAGTCTCCTACTGAAATAGCGAACATGTTTAATACCCATTTCATCAATAATGCAGCAACATTAGTCTTAGACTTCAACTCTAATACTAATTCCAACAATCTCAACCCCCCCCTCCAAACAACAAATACAGTAAATAACTCATCTACCCACTACCAAGATTCCATGATACCTCATTTCTCCTTGCAACCTGTTCCTACTTCTTCAATCCATAAACTCCTCCTTAAGCTCAAGCATTGCTCATTCTGCTTTGACAATCTGCCATCAGAACACTTACAACTTGCCACCAACTCTATCACTTACCCAGTTAGCATACTTATAAATCGATCCATTTTAGAATCATATGTCCCTACTCTGTGGAAAAAATCAATCATAACCCTTCTACACAAAGGAAGTAAATCAAACGAGATTACAAACTACAGACCAATCTCTATCCTTTCTCCTCTATCCAAACTACTAGAAAGATGCATACATACACAACTGCTAAACCACCTTACCCATAACAACCATCTCAAGCCCACACAACACGGTTTTAGGCCTGGGCACAGTACAACTACAGCTCTCATCTCTTTTACAGATACAGTCAACAAAGCTAGGGACTTCAACTTACACACATCTGTATTACTACTAGACTTGTCAAAGGTATTCGACACAGTCTCACATAACAAACATCTTCATAGACTATCAGAAGCAGGATGTACATCATCCAAACAAGGAGTTAGCAGCTACTTGTCCAATCGACAACAATGTGTAAAGTGGCAACATTGCCTTTCTCTATACCAAACTAACAAAAGCAGTGTCCCACAGGGGTGCATTCTAGGACCCCTTCTCTTTAACATAGTTATAAACAACTTACACATGTCCTCCCATCACAGCACACTAGTACAATATGCTGATGATTCAACGATCATATCCTCCTCTAGCAGTATGTCTGACCTGCTGCAAAAAAACACATTGCTTTCAACTCAGTAGAATTATGGCTAACCAATGCACTTACTAAACCAAAATAAAACTAAGCTTTTACTTTTCATAAGCAAAAATAACAGATCTGATTTCAAAATCTACTCCAATAACAAAACTGAAATTGAAATAGTAACTAGTGCTAAACTTTTGGGTATCACCACAGACAACAAACTCACATCTGATCGACATATACTGAATGCCATAAACAAAACATGTAAAACTAGGAACATTATATAGACATAAGAACTACATACACTCAGATACAAAAAAAGTACTTGCTAATACCTACCCAATCTCCTTGTTATCATATGGTGCTCCCATTTTTACAAATCTACACACCTCTCACAAAACCAAACTTCAGTCCTGTCATTATAAAACTGCTAAATTTGCCACCAGCTTACCATATTGCACTCACCACTGTTACGCACTAAAGGAACTCAACTGGCTAGAATTCCCCCACTAACTAGATTATTTACAACTCTCAATTGTACAAAAACTAATTTATCATCCTGACAAGAGTCCAGCCCTAAAATGTACCCCTACAAGCTTATATACCCAAAAGAAACATCCGATTTGCTAATAGGCAACTTATTTATTTATTATTTATTTTAAATTTGTTTACCAGGAAAGTCCGACTGGACACAAGTCCATTTTCAGCAGAGGCCCAGGGAGAAAAGCTCCAGATAAAAAATACATCAATATACATAAAACAAATCAAAAATCCAAAAGGATGAATCGAACAACATTTACACACTGGATATCTAGTAATAGATAGTGAATGGTGTAATATAACATATAACAGAACAAAATGAGGTAATATTAATACATTTGTTTTGTGTGTCAGCTAACACACACTAATGGCCCAAGATAACATATAACAAAAAGATGAGAGAGATTTCGCTCATAGCTAGTAAATATAATAGTGGTGTATATTTCTACTGAGTTTCCCACAGTACATACTAAAAAATATGCATTCCTTACAGCAAACACACCCAGATGAGAATACTTTCCCAGTGTAGTAGATGGATTACATAGCTATTTAGACTAGATGGGTATTAGGTTGTTAGTAATCATTTACCCTGGGGAGTCACAGTTTATTCACATTCACATACACAAACCCAATAAAAGAGATGATGAGAGTCTCTACTCCTATGCCATAGCTAAAATTTGGAATTTACCAGACAATATCATTAGTATTGAAAACTGCAAAAAATTCAGACTTACACTAAAACACTTGTACAACTCCTGGACCTGCCCATGCCTAACAACTAGTTCCTAACTTCCCCCTTCCTATGAGTTTCTCTTTCTTCCCTCCACTCTCCTTCATACTCCCTCTAACACTCTACCATACTAACTCCATTTCTCTGCTCATCTAAACCCTCAGCCTAAAGTACAGCACCCCTTCAAACAGAAAGTAACCATATCACTCAAAGAAACAATAACTGAACCTCGTCTTCTATTTCTTCCATGTCACTTAACGCCAACCGGCACTTGCAATACTGCTTCTGCATCGGACCATGCGGCAAAAAAGACTGAGGATATGACGTCGGTCATGCGCATTTGTACCCTGACGTCCTGATGTCAGTCAAATGCGCCTTGACCGACGTCAGCCTTATACTTTGATATTCGGGCCAACCGAGGACAGCGGACGACCCAAGTGTAAGGACTGCAGCAATGTGAGATGAAGAACATCAAATTTATTCTTCCATCGCTAACTCTGAAACAAACACACACTAATTATTTGATGTGCCATTTGACTCTACCATCAAATATATATATATATATATATATATATATATATATATATATTCTTGTACCTAAGTTTGTAAAAATATCCTAATGTGCACAACTTACAAGTATGTATAAACCTAGAATTTGTCTAATATTTGACGTTATTATTAACTGCTGTGCTTTGTATTTTATAAGCGTTTGGAGCTTTTCTCCCCAGACCTCTGAAAGCAACAAAAATGATGACCATCTAGACAATCTAATTTGTTGGACTATGAAGAAGCCCATAATACAGTTTTAATACCATCACACTACACAAACTTGACTATTGAAGGGAAAAAAAACCCCACAACTATTCTGCATTCACAAAAGATATATAAAGTAACTCAAGTTACCCAAGAGTTTTCAGAGTTACTTGTATTTGATGACAGGGAAAGGCTGAGTGGGCATAGCACATCTTCACTGGAGGCCCAGGGGGAAAAAACAGCAAAGGTACACGTTTTATGTAATACAGGAATCAGAACAACATAACATACAGTAAATACAAATTAAATTAACATGGACATAGTACTAATTAAAATTAGGTTAAATACAAAGACAAAACATTAATCGGAGCAAACAGCCCAGTACAAAAGTATGTTACACTAACAGACAGAACCATTCGGTAATTTTATGACATTTGTTAATACTGTAAAGCTACACTGGGTGCACAATTTCAAACATATCAAACAATTTATAAAGGAGGATTTGCTTTAGAGTTAAAACAAATATCAGCTAACTTACTTAATGTTGGGTAAGCTAGACAGAGAAACAGATTTCTGCAGATACAAAGTACAGTATGAAAACAGAGGAAAATGAAGCATGAGGGAGAGGAGATATAGAGTTGTAAGTGAAAGCAAGGTGTTCAAGGAGAGTTTTAAATTAAAATTATTCATGTTATTAAATATGTACAGTTTATAGGGTGAACAATTTTCAAGGGGATTTGTGCAATAGTACTGACTTATGGTCATGTGTGGATGTGGGTATGCTTGACTAATCTGGTGTGGAGCACTTGCGTAGCCAGGTGCGCTGTAAGTATTGTTTAAGTAGGATTTTAAAATGGGCAAGTGTCTCTTGCTGTTTTATATATGTTCTGGAATGGAATTCCAGCGTTTGGAGCCATTGTGGGAAAGTCCCCAGCGTTATTGTTTAATTTAGTAATAGTCAAGACAAGATTTGGTATTTCAGTGCATGTCCCTAACCGGAGTGTGATATTGGAAAATGTTTTGTAATGAAAGGTGCATGAGTGTTGCTGCACGCAGCGAGTAGCTAAATATAGGATAGTTAACTGGGGAAGCCAACAATGGCAAACAATGACGTGTTTAGTAAGGAGCATTGCTGGCAAATAGCAACTTTGTTGTAACAAGTGACAATTTTTGTTTTAAGAGTGGCATTCAGGTTTGTTAGAATTGGGGATGCATAAGGAGAGAAGGAAGCAGGCAGGTTCAAGCCAAGGTAATCCTAGCAGTATCTTTGAGATACCAGTTAGTTGCATATAATGAGCTAAGCTTTTGGTTCATTTTTTTCTTTTCCAGTGGCTTTTGAACACTGTGGCCAAATTTGAAGTTATCAATTATTATCACTCTAAGGATTTTCATTTGGGCTACTGTTTTGACTTTATTGCTATTTGATGAGGTTATGATAAATTTCTTGTTTTTTTCATTAAGGTATTGCTCAGGACTGAAGAGCATTCATTTTGTTTTGTTTGTTTTTTTTTGGGGGGGGGGATACAAAAGTAGATGTGAAAGCATCCTGGATGATTTGCTCTAATTCTTATAAAATAGGGGATGAGTACATTAAGGTTGAATTGTCTGCATATTATATTATGGTGCAATGTGTCAGGCAGAATGGATTTTATTTATGAAGATGTTAAACAGGACAGGGCCAAGGATTGATCCTTCTGGGATTCCAAGTGAGACATGCTGGAAGGATGAGAAATCCGGTTGTAATAGAACTGACTGCTCCTGCTGTCTATTTCATGAGGAACACCAAACACCCGCAAAAATCCAAGAGCGCACTTTGCAATAATGTTTCTTGGACACTTAAATGATTTTGCCTGAAGAATTCTAACTGGGTAGGCATTTTTAACAGATGAACCTATTTACAAACGCATCACATGGAATTCTACTGCCAAAGCCACGTTAGGAGCAAACAGAACACTTTTCTAACAGTAAAAACAAGTTGCTATTCTTGCAAAAGCGAAAACCTGCATTTTACAAGTACTTTAATAGTTCCTCAAAAATAATTTACCCAGACACCAGCAATCAGGTCATTTCCCCCTTAATTTTAACCTTTTTAACAGCACTGGGAGTATTTTTGAGTAGGTACTTCCTTTTAAAGAACGGGATTCATGAAACATTTATGTTATTAATCAGACTGCTAGATTAAAAACATATACTGCAGGTATCATTCTCAAATGAAAACAACCATGTTAAATTCAGTACTTAAAAACTGCTATAAAACATATCAGAACAGACATTTTCTAACTGCAAACATACTAGTTAATGCTGCAGAGATTAGATTTTGCCAACAGCTTTACATGTACAATACTCCATGCACTATTAATATATGAAAGAAATGAAAAAAAAATGCAAAATATGTGAACCCCATATCTAAACGTGACCGATACTCAATATTGTTTTATTGGAAGCACTGTAAATCTTAGCATGGAGAGTGATATATTCTAAAACTTCCAAATCAGCAATAGCTAGGTGTTTGCTTTATTCTTGGTACTGAAGTAGTCGGTCAGGCTATCCTGAAGTGCAGCGATTTCAACATGCTGAATTGCACAAAATGCAGAATACATAAGAACAGATTGTTAGTCAACTTAAAGTAAACCCAGTAATTAAGATCAGAGAGGCATAACATCATCACATGCATAAATGAGGCTGAATCTTGTCTCTAGCTAAGATTGGAGCAGGATATACCATAATGTAAAGGGCAATTACCTTGCTTAGCCTACTTTCCAGAAAATGACATCACTACCTGTTCTTCAGTTCATTATTTAGCATTTCTGCTACAACTAAGAAGCATACCTCTCAACAAACTCTGATTTTGCCTCATAAATTTGCACTCATACCTAAAACGGGATTATAGCTGGTCTACACCAGAGATTAGAGCTTCTTACTGCATATTTATGCATATCTTCATGTGCCATTACATTTTAAGTGAATTAAAAATTGTCCCTGAATTTAGGCCTTTGTCCCCCATTATTTTTAGTTCTGTCCAAAATTCTTGAGCAAAGAAATCAAAATGTATGTTAAGAAAGCAGAAGGGATTATGTACCTTTCCTCATGCTTACTGTAACACGTACGGATTGTTTAGAGGATAACTTCCCCAAATGTCATGTTTTCCTTTTCTAAAAGTGATTTCCCTTCCTTGTAATCCAGATCTAAACATGTCCCATACACAAAGCTTAATTTAATAAATATTCCATTTGCTTTATGTCTGAATGCATTTCTGTTTACCTTTCTTTCCAGCATTTGATTGGTCATCTGTTACATCACAAAAGGCTGCTAAGAGTGGTACAGTAATTAGGTTAGGTCAATTATTCCGACTAAAAGAGCCATTAAGAAAACAATGTCTTTTAAAAAATGGTATTTAAAAGTGCCATAACAATCACAGACTGCCAACATCACACCTAAGGCCTGGAGTCGTCTTCTTCTTCTTTCGGCTTTTTCTCGGTTAGGGGTTGCCACAGCGGATCACTTGTCCGCTCATAATTGACAGTGGAGTTTTACGGTGCCAAGGTGCCAGCTCGGCACCCAACCTTCCACAGAAGACGCACACACTCAAGGCCAATTTGGAGTATCCAATCCACCTACAACATGTCTTTGGGATGTGGGAGGAAAACCGGAGCACCCGGAGGAAACCCACGCGACCACAGGGAGGACATGCAGACTCTGCACAGAAGGCCTGGAGTCGTCTTCTTCTTTCGGCTTTTTCCTGGTTAGGGGTTTCCACAGCAGATCACTTGTCTACTCATGATTGACAGTGGAGTTTTAGGGCGCCGAGATGCCAGCTCGGCGCCCAACCTTCCACAGAAGACACACACACGCACACACTAACGGCCAATTTGGAGTGTCCAATCCACCTACAGCATGTCTTTGGGATGTGGGAGGAAAACCGGAGCACCCGGAGGAAACCCACGCGACCACAGGGAGGACATGCAGACTCCACACAGAAGGCATCCCAGCCGAGAATCGAAAAGGAGAACCTCTTGCTGTGAGGCGGCAATGCTAACCACTGCACCACTGTGGCCACCCAAGAGCAATGCTTTCAATTGTAGTTTTCAGATGCAAATGAACAAGAAAACTCACACTTAGTTATTTTTTTCCTTATTACAAATTACTCCTTCCTTTTAATCAAACTCTGAGTGCCACAAAGAAAGAAAACATTTTCATTTTATCCTTCTTATTTTCTGCCAGCATTTGATCTTGCATTTTTTCCCTACACAGTATTTTTGTAAAAGTGCATGTTTCTTCTGGTGTTTTGATGCAACATTTTTGCACTGCATACAGAGTTTTATAGAGGTAAGTCAGTGAGTTGGGGAAGGAAGATTAGCATCAGAGAGTCCAATTATAGCTATAATATTAAAAACTGAATTCAACACAAACCATCTCAGCCCAAGTAATATGTGTTAATCACGGGGTCAGATTTCTCACACAAGCACTGAATTACAGTTCTTACTTTAAAAAGAATAATTAACTCAGCTACATTTTCAAGCCTGTTATTCAAGCATTTCTTAAAATGCTTCATCAGAGATGGCCACTAATGAAAAACAAAGGAATCAAAGTAATTAAAAATGCAGACTGATGCTGACAGTCAAAAGTAGGCAGTCACAGTACTATTTATTGTTAAGTTGATGAGAGAGACAACCACAGTAAATGATCCTCTTGTCATAGGGATTTCTCTGTCCCTCTAAAATAACATCAGGAAGGTGAGGGCAACGACTGTAAAAAAAAAAAAAAAAAATCATGCTACACATGGCAGCCCTTTTTCAGAGTATTTTGTGGTGAAACAAATTAGAAAATAAGAACAGCCACTTAATTTGATACAAAGACATTAGTAATGCAGAAAAGTTCAGGATATGCTGAAAAACATATTTCAGTATTTGGGTGCGATTCTCCTTTAAACCACAGGGCAGAGACAACCAGAAACCGCTACAGTTCAAACTTCAAAGTCAGACATCATTATATGGCTATATATAAAGATATATCATGTCAGTGCTTACACACACACACACACACACACACACACACACACACACACACACACACACACACACACATATGATTTTATCAACTTTTGTCACCCTGTGCTTCAGTGACTCACCTTCTGTTTATGTCCAATTATCAACTCACAAACTGTATAACCACTGGAATAAGAGCTGCCATGGGTCCCATTAATTGTGGGGTACAGGTACATTTTCCTCCTCTTGCTCTTTGAGGTCATCAAGTCATGTCTTGAACAGTCAATGACAAGTCCCAAATCAACCACAAACCATCCATTCTAACACATATCTAACTTTACCTTTAAAATATCGAAAACACATACACGAATGTGCACACCACCGAAACGTTTCCACGAAACCCGCACCGCCGAATCTTCCGAAAGTCAAAAAAAACATCAAACGTCGACATCTCCAACCGCACCACACCTACAAACAGGTGCTTACATGGGTCAAAAAGGGGGCTAGATTTTGCAGTTTGAAACATCGGCATTTGAGATTTTGAGAAGATGCAGTTTGGAGTTTGCAGAAGCGGTTTTGATGTGCCGACCGTCAACATTTTGAAGGTAAACATATATATATATATATATATATATATATATATATATATATATATACACACACACACACACACACACATATATATATATATATATATATATATACACACACACACACATATATATATATATATATATATATATATATATGTGTATGTGTATATACATACACACATGAAATACACGTGGCAAGCAAATTAGTAGTAAGAGTTTACAATTGTCCAGTCTGTACACAACAAACTCAAATTATTAACTTATGTGTAAGCTAGTTCCTGTCTCATTCACAAGGTAAATAAGTAAACTAATTAACTAAATGAAAACAAGGTATGAACTCTGAATGGAGGACATTAATTGTGTTAATATGTACCTGGAAGAATTCAAGGGCATAGTCAGATACATGCAGAAATGACTGCTTACCAGTTCAAAATTGGTGGCAAAGAAAGCAGGGCTAAGTTATCCCATGATATTCTAAACAATGAGTAAATAACATTTGACTCGAGAGTTTTTCTCTAAAAATAAAATACAAGGACGTGGTATTTACTGTTAAATCAAAGACAATAACTTCACTTCTAACTGTATTTAGTAGAAATAAAACTTCTTCCTTGACCAATATACAACATTGCTCACTGTGTGATGAACACATTCAGTGCTGCAGTATAGTTTTCAATATATTTTTACTGGAAAAAATAAAGAAATTCAACACAAAGTGATATCCTGCAGTGGAAAACATGATCTTGTCAGGAGGCAACTCTTTTCCTAGCAAGTCAAGCAGAGAAGCTGGATTTTCCATAGAGAAAGAACAAGGTTCAAAAATCACTGACCGCACATAAAATAAGCAGACCAACCCGCAGAGTTGGACTGTCTCTTTCTACCCCTTGAGAAAAAATTTTCCAACAGCCAGTTACACTTCAATTACTTTAGCAATGCCAGGGATGACTAAATGATCCTTTCTAGCCAGAAAGTACTGTATCTCTCTTTAAGAAACAGATGGCTCAAATTTCAAATTGAGCATTATTCCATTTAATTTACTTAAGGCTACTAATCAACTGCAATAAAGTACACTTAAAAAAGAACTACTTCTCTTAAGGTGTTTGCTGAAAATAAATAGGAAGCTTAATACTTAATTTTCCCCCAAATGGAATCTTAGATTTCAAACAATGCTGGATAACTTTATTTCCAAAAAAGTGACTGTGTTTTTGGTCATTCTTAAAATCTCTGAGGGCTCCAACTTCCCCTGGCACTCCGCTAATTAATAACAAAAGGAAATAAGCCAGCAACGAGTAGACTGCAAGTAGAATAAAAGTAGTTTAATAAAAACTACTAAAACAGCATAACAGCTTCCAAACAGACCGGTTTTGGCCTGGATTTAAACCTAGCCTTCTTCAGTGTATAGAAAGGAAGCTTGTCATGAAATGCTTGAATTTATACAGATAAAGCCATGGTGATTGGTTAAACAATGGACATATGCTAATAAATATTCATCAAAATATAATACATACAAAGTATATTATTAAATAATCTTAGACCATTGGTTATCAAATACAAAAGTAATAATAATATACTTCCAGATATACAACAAGGATATGCCCTATGTAGAAATATTTATTTATAAACATTCATTTAGCCCAGGGTTAAATAGTGCACCCAATTTCGTGATCCACTTCTTTTCTTTCAAGTCAAGTTTTTTATGCCAGCCACTTTTATTGGTTCTATCACCAATAATTTTTTCTTAATTCTTTCCTAAATTATAGGTGGTACAAAAATATAATATTGTTGTTACTTATATATGATAGGATACACTGTTTTTCCAAGAAGTACATTATTTTTTCAACACAGTGAATCAGGTATATTACTTCATATGAACTACTCATTTTTGAGCCTTTATGATTGTATTTATTACAATATAATGCGACTCACTTTTTAGCATGAGTAGCTCTAACTATATTGTCTATTAGGCTCTCATAGTTATGTACTTATGATTGTATTATACATTTTGTCTGATATATTTATATATTGTCAGTATCTGTCCATGACTTATATTTCTTAAATAATTCTAATAATATTTGAACCAAAGAAAAATAGTTACAATATATGTGATTACATATACATCGGACTTCATTGAACTAGTGTATATTTTTTGCAGGGTCTTATTTTTTCATATCTGAGACTTTCTAAATATATCTTTAATTCCATTTATGAGATAACATAATTTGTGTGCCAAACTACAGACTTTCGTCTGTTTTCAGAGTTGGAATTACCATACCACTATTGTCCTGTACCAGACGTGGCCACAGGGTGCTATTATTTGGCATCGATAGTCTATTGCCATTATTGTCTGATTACCTGAGTTTTACGTACAGGACGTGACTGTATTTAACAATATTTTGAATAATATAAATATATTATGGATCTAAAAAAGATACTTTTGGATCTATCAGCAGATAAGGATGATATTGCAGCATTTGGCATTAGTGATGACACCATGGCCTCGGGGAATATTACCTCTATGAAACCTGAACAAAAATGTGAAAAACAATTTGCTGAATTAAACAAAAATATGAAAGCACTTAGATCCTGTGTTTGGCATCACAAATTACTTAAAGCTTATTTGGCCAAGGGCATTTGCCCTAGGGGTCTCAGAGTGAAAATACAGCCTTTGGTGGCTAGCCCTGATGAGAATTTAACTGCAGAATGGTCTTCCATTCAACAGGAATGTTCAATGAAGTTTGTGAGATCTCTATCTGATTATTACACTAGGACCATTGATAGAGAAACTACTTTAGTCCTTAAGTCCATTGAGGATTGTAATCATTATCAAAATGAAACTTTCTTTCCCACTTTATTAGCAAAGCTGAGTACCGAACTTTTAAGTTTTGATACTATCCTGAAAGAAAGAAAACTTAAAAAATTTTCCCGTGATCTTTCTGACTATGAGAAGGGACAACCATTTAAAAACATCAGACATGTTAGATTTCAAGAGGGACATAATACAAACAAATATTTTTCTAAATCTAAAAGGAAACGTCCGCGCTCTATACTTAAAGGGCATGGTAGTAACATTGAGTCTACTGACTTTGACACCTTGTCTGGGACAGATACTGACACACAGTCCACCTTGGATTCCCCCACCCCCAAACGTAAAAACTATGTATCCCCTTTAGGGAACACAGAGGGAGGAGGGGGGGGGGGGCAGGAAGCATAGAAAAAGTTACAAGTCTACAGAATCTGATGGAGATACTGACCAAAAAGTAAACAATGTATGTAACATCTCTAGTGCCACACTCACAGCTGAACAGATTTCTTTATTAAATAAAGGTTTATCTTTCATCCCCGGTTTTTTTGTTTCAGAGGATAAATTTACTAATGATTTATTTTTATTTTGTAGACTCATTAATCTTAAATTATTTTTTCAGGACCAAGGAGATATTGAACTTTCAAAAATGGAATCCTTTAAATATCATACTTCACTGTTTACACCTCCCATGCATCCAACTGTCAACTTATTTTTGCGGAGTGTACTTAATGAGTTACACTTTCAGCATAATCATGGTCTACCCATGTCTAATAACATGACTGATGGTGAAAGATCCTGTTTAGAGGAACTTGTACGTAATAAAGATTTGGTCATTATCAATGCAGACAAAGGAGGGGCAGTGGTGGTGTTAGATTGGAGTTACTATGATATTGAAGCACATAAACAATTAAATGATGCTAGATACTACACAAAAATGCCACTGGACCCCACCTTAGTATTTAAAAAGGATATTGATGATTTTTTGAATTCTGCTTTTGAAAATGGCATTATTACTAAAAAAACACTCTACCATTTAACTATTCCTGACCCCACTAGACAATACATTTACTTTCTACCGAAAATACATAAGGATCTTTTACATCCACCAGGTAGGCCCATTGTGTCAGGTATGGGGTCCATTACTGAACCTCTTTCTGAATTTCTAACTATGCATTTAAAGCCTTTGTTGACATATGTTAGATCACGAATACAGGACACTACTCAATTTTTGAGTATTGTCAATGATATGCAGTTAGATTCAGATTGGTGGCTCTGTACCTTGGATGTGTGTTCACTATACACCAACATCCCACATTGGGCTGGACTTGATGCAATTGAATTTTGGCTTTACAAATCTAATATGTACGAACCAGGGTTCAGCACGCTTTTGTTAAATCTTACTGAGCATGTTTTGACCAAAAATGTTTTTTTCTATAATCAGGAATGTTATTTACAGATCAGAGGCACAGCAATGGGGGCATCTTTTGCCCCCATATATGCTGATCTTTTCATGGCTTACATCTAACAAATTATGATTTATGATGACACTCATAATTTGTTTTTACCTGAAATTGATATTTGGCGAAGATATTTGGATGATTGCTGGATGGTGTGGAAGTCTGATGTTTCATATCTTCAGGAATTCATGGAATATTTGAATGATAATAAATGGGGAATACAATTTACCATCACTTATGACCAAAAATCCATAACATTTTTGGATGTTTTGGTAACCAGAAACAATGATAATAACTGAAACTTATAGAAAATTCCCTCAGTATAATACCATCCTCCACGCATCCAGCTTTCATCCAAAACATATCGCAAAAAACATTCCTAAGTCACAATTCATTAGAATAAGACGTAATTGTTCTGATAACAATACTTTTGTCAATCATGCTCAAGATTTGCAGAATAGATTTATGGACAGGGGTTATAATTCAGGATATGTGACAATGGCTCGGAATTATGCCTCTGGTCTACATAGATCCAATCTATTGACATATAAAAAGAAACCCATCAAGTCAAATACATTACGATTTACAACAACATTTGGTAGAAATACTAATAATTTTATAAATATTATTAGGGACAACTGGAACATATTGGAAGCAGATGCCAGAGTTAAAGCTATTATTCCTAACAAATGTTTATTTTCTTTTCGAAAAGGAAAGAATTTAGCTGGTCATTTTAACCATTACAAACACCACTTTGAATCTACTTTACCCCAGGTTTATCAAACTACTATTCTGGGGGACAAGCTTATTGGTTCCTTTCCATGTGGACACTGTGTTAATTGCAAACATATGATGAAAATAAAAGAGTTTACTAGCAGTAACACCAACAGAGTTTTTGATATTACATTTTTTGCCAATTGTAATACGGACTGGGCCATTTATCTGGCATGCTGTACCTGCCACTCATTTTATGTTGGGCAAACCTCTCGACCAGTCAGATTACGTGTTTCAGAACATTTGAGTGACATTAGATGCAAAAAAGCATCTAATGCATTATATAAACATACTCTTATACACAGTAATGCACAATTTCACTTCACTATTATTGATAAAATTATTGGTGATAGAACCAATAAAAGTGGCTGGCATAAAAAACTTGACTTGAAAGAAAAGAAATGGATCACGAAATTGGGTGCACTATTTAACCCTGGGTTAAATGAATGTTTATAAATAAATATTTCTACATAGGGCATATCCTTGTTGTATATCTGGAAGTATATTATTATTACTTTTGTATTTGATAACCAATGGTCTAAGATTATTTAATAATATACTTTGTATGTATTATATTTTGATGAATATTTATTAGCATATGTCCATTGTTTAACCAATCACCATGGCTTTATCTGTATAAATTCAAGCATTTCATGACAAGCTTCCTTTCTATACACTGAAGAAGGCTAGGTTTAAATCCAGGCCGAAACCGGTCTGTTTGGAAGCTGTTATGCTGTTTTAGTAGTTTTTATTAAACTACTTTTATTCTACTTGCAGTCTACTCGTTGCTGGCTTATTTCCTTTTGTTATTGATTCATGCAGAGCCGTGCAGCTCCTTACGTGCAGGGGACACTTTTGGATGGTACTCCGCTAATTAAACCACCACAAGAGCTCCATGCGATTCCACAGAGGAATGTCATAATAGCTGTCAGAATGACTACAAAGAAGGCAGCATTCTCATTTTTGGCTACATGCGCAGCCACAATTCTTGAACCAACTACAGAAACAGAAAGCATATGTGTCATGCTGGCCCACTGCCTAGAACTCAAAGATAATGCAATATCTTTCAATGGAGTACATTTTACAACTGAGCCAGTCAGAGCTTTTGGATTACATGAGCCATTCTTCTGAAGGCCACATGTTGCCACTGCTAGATTACAGCTTCAACAGGCACATGTATACAGAAACGCATCATTATTCCTCTCACATTTTCTACAACAGATTACAAATACACCCGTTAGAAAAAAATATCTTGCTTGAAAAGTTGGTCGTGGAGCATGTTTAAATAATAAACATGATAGCCTGTGCTCAGTTCACAACAAATGTGTGAAAGGTCAGTGCTGATGGCTTTCTACAAAGTCAGTAATAACTTTGAAGACACAACACATTTACATTGATTCATTAAAAAGCTTGTCCCGATGACGATCACAGTGGTAACAGACTAAAAAGGGATGACCAGCTCTATTTATCCTCGGACTCCACAAACTTATTTTGAAAGATCCCAAAGTGTCCACAGGAAGATGAGAAATATAAACTCTTCAAGTGTGCCCTGATTCTTTCCTGGAGACTTCCTAGTGGGCTCTGCCTGGCACATCTTTAGTGGCAGGCATTTGGAGTATCCTCACTAGATGCCCAACCATCTAAACTGACTCCTCTCAAACCAGCAGAGTACTGGCTTTGCTCTAAGACCTGCTCAGACCACATTCTAGACGGACAGTGACTCCAGCAACTCTATAAGACTCTTGTTGCATGTACCCGCACTCTCATCCGTTTGGTCATTGCACAAAGCATGAAATCATAGGTGAGGATGGGGACAAGAATCAATTCATAAACGGAGAGGTATGCCCTGTGACTACTTTCACTTCCCAGCAGTCTGGTACCATGCCATCAGTGCTAACACCAATGCACCCATTCACTGGTCCATTTCCCAATCCCTACTAATCCTTACTTGTGAGCAAGACTTCAGCGCACTTGAATTCCTCCTCGAGTTAGCTACTCCCCCCTAATCTTCAGAGAGCAATCCACTCTTTTCTGTGGCAGGACCATGGCATATAATTTGAGGCTCTGATTTTAGTCATAACTGACTTTCTCAGCAATGAATTATTCCACAGCACACCAAAAATTGTCCAGAAGGATAAAATCTCCAAATAGCAAAGATGCAACACTTGCACCCATATGTTTGATACTCTCCAATGGTTAGCTGCATCTGACATTATGTCCATGAAAATCACGAACAGGTGGGCAGATAAGACACACTGCTGGTAGAATCCTACACTTGGTTTAAATGCATCTGACTTGATGCTGAAAATGTGAACACAACTTTTGCTTTACAAATACAAAATTTAAAATATAGCAGGAACCCTGGGACCCCATACTTCTGTAAAACATCCCACAAAACAATAAAAAAAATCTGAAGTAGGAGATCATAAGCTTTCTCCAGGTTCATGAGGCATGTGTAGACCGTTATGGTACACTCTCATGACTCTTTCAGTGTCTATGCAAGGATCGAGAGTTGCCCAACTACATGGACAGGAATTAATATGCAGTGCTATTCTAGAACCAGAGGCTCCTTTCCAGCTCCCCAACTTGCACTTTACTAGGGTGGTACAGAACAGTGATACATTCATAACTGGAACACATCCTCTTTTTTTGAAACTGGGGACTGGTGCATCACTTTGCCAACCCACATATACTCTTCCTGCTTAATACCTGACAATGAAGGCTCAACAGCCATGACACCTAAACAACTACATACTCGGCATTTCTGTCTGGATCACATCCAGTCCTCCACTATTACTGCCACAGGACTGTTTAACTGCTAGGGGTTTGTTCTACAAAAAAATAGACGTAGTTCCACCACTTGCTTCTGGCACTGCCTCTTCAAAGGAGGACATTTTAGCAAGGTCAGGACTTCTTGTTCATTACTCCTGAAGTTAGGTGTTTTTCCATCATTGCTGAGGGCAGTTTGGACAATGTACCTCCTCCCAAAGTTGCCAAATGGCTTACTAGAACTTCTCCAAGGCCATCCAGCTGTCATTTGCCATGAGTCGGCTATACTCCTCCACAATCTGGGGTCTACACTTATGCGACTGTTGCAGCTGCTGCCTTTCTGGTCTACTAGTACCATTTACTGAAATCTGCAGTACCCCTGCTACTAATGCATGTAAGGGCTCACTCTATGACTTAATTGCTTCTGTCATCTATGGTGTCTACCATTAGGTCCTATGACTACCATCACAACAAGCAGCAGTCTAATTTCGTCCACAGCTCCTTTGACTGCCTCAAGCACTGAAGACCCAACATAGTCCATTTGGACCCCATATTCTAACCATCCTATAGGAACAAGGGAATAGCTCTTCTGGAAGTGGGACCTGAACTCATTCCACCTAACCATCTGAGAGGCACTGCCCAGGCACCCTCAGTTCCATGATATCCTCACTACATTCTGGGTTTCCTGGACTTGTCCAGCTACTGCCCCAGCCTTATGAATCAACCTACCATCAAGCACTAACCAGCATTTCTCTTAAGACATCCAGAACATATGACCCCAGATTTAATAATATGACTAAGGAGTCAATCACTGACCTTTGGCTGTAGATAGTCTGAGACGAGGTACAAGTATTAGAAATATTATGTTCAAACATAGTGTTTATTATGGCCACAGTCCAATAAGAGTTCATCACTTCGGACCAGATCAGGCATGCTCTTCCTCCCAGTCTCACCCTTCCAGGTATCTTCACAGTTCCTCACATAATCGTTAAAAGCTTCCCAGAAGAAATACAGTCAGTAGGTAGTACCCTTACATCAAACACCAAGTTAATAATCTCCAAGAAGACAGAATAATCCAAATACCTGATAGGCACATATGTACAAAGACTTCCTTTTCACAATTTGCAGGTGCACTGAACTGTCCATCTACAGTGTCCAAGGGAGAATACTCCAAAACAGCTGTTGGTGCACATGCCAAAAGTTGTCTTTTTTGCAATTTGAGGATGCAATAAAGTGACCATGTCAATTACTACTGGCATGATCTCAGATTGTACGGCACCCAACCAGAGACATGTGAGCATCACTTCACCTTCAAGGGACCTCTAATAATGACTATTCCAAAGTAGCAGTCGGACCACCCCCAATCAAGAAGTCTAACTCCAGAATCAATGTTATGTAGAGGTAAGATCATTTATACCTTACTGGTATGTTTCAAACTCCTGCACAAGCTCTGCCTCATTGCTCAACAGAAATACATTACACTTCTCAAGGGTAGTTTCCATTCTCAGGATCCACTCCTTCCTTACATATCCCCCTCTAGCCTGCCACTGGACTATCACTGCAGCTGTACTCCATCTTTCATCTTGTGGGTAGGAGCCCACATGGCAACTCCACAAAGCTTTTTGGGAATCAACCTGATAAGACTGTAAGGGTCACTCAACTACCACTCACCAACTGACCACCACCCCCATGCCTGACTACACGCACTGGTTCCAGTATCTATAGCACCAATCAGGCCAAAGATTACCTTCCTGACTACATTAACTGACTAAACAGGTTCTTTAAAACAATAAATGGCTGAGTTAGCAGAAAAGAATATAGGAGCTCAAGTATACCTATCAGAAGCATTCTCCACCATCCAGTTTGGGTGAACTTCACCTGTAGAGTCTGCCAGCTGGAGAGACAGTGATGGCAAACGTTGCTCTTGTTTCTGAACACAAGTTACCTGTCCTGTTTCTACGCAGCTTAAAGCTGCAACATGTTGAGCACCAACACAACTTTGCTGTATTATTGAAATGATTGGAAATCTCTAATGTGCAGCCAATTTAATCAGTCTCACCCGAAGACAAGCAACAATCCAGTGATTCTGTTCGACTAATTTTGTTAACATGCATACATTATAATGTCATGTATCAAACATTTTATTTAAACCACCACTATGAACCATCCAGCTAAAATAAAAATATATTCTTGAGTACTGCTTCTCAAGCATCTAGTATGATTTTCTTACACTTTCAAGTGTTGCTTAGGTTTTAAATCTGTAATTTTTGGAAAACGACATTCAAAACTACAGATGCTATTGGGTAATTTCCAAAATGTCAAATCTTCTCATGTTCTACATTGCAACCTGTTACACCTCCTGTTCAGAATTACCAGTGAAACTACAGAGGACATGACAATTCATCCATGCCTATACAAAGGGTAAAGCATCATTCCTGAAGACTCCATTATTTGGATGCTTTTATTTTGGTACAGATAGCAGCAACTGGTCATATCTCTCACATATTCTTCCTAACCCAAAGTCAAATAGCCACACTATTCTACATCCGATTTTGACTAATGCGCATTCAGACACACTTCCTAAGCTTCTAAACCTTTATTAAATATCACTTTCCTGTCCTCACCACCTCCTCAGCTAATAAAAAAAATCTGACAGAACTGTTAATTATAAGATGCTCTGTACGGACCTTAAACAGGTATTCCCAATAGAATTTGCCCATATATGGCTGGTCACTGGCAATTTCACAATCAGCCTGCAGCAAAGCCCTAACAGCTCTTCTCATTCTTCTGCTCCTCCAATACATTTGGTTCCCTGTTAACACCAAATGTTTCAGGCACCAGCCTTTCCTCTGGCACACTCAACAAATCTACCTCCATCTCAAACAAAGGGGTCAGACTTGGTCCATCTGCAAACAGAGTGGAAATACAGACAACTGCAAAAGGTATACAAAAACTCCTTCCAATGATACTTTTAAAAAAAAATCGCAACTCTATGTAAAGGGAAATTTCCTGAAGGAGAGACAACTTAATGCCTTCAGCAATCCCAGACATTTTTCAGGAACAAAATAAGTTCTCTTAAATGGTGAATACCCTCTCCTCTTGCCAATATCTCCACTGTAAAGTGTGATGACTCTGGTCTTTTGACTCTTCTTACACAACATGTACTTCTGTCAACATTTGTACAAGAAATCCAGCAGAAACAACTACCTCCTCTCCAATGGATGGATGTGTCTCCTTCTGTAACTTCTAACCTACCTGCTATCCCCTCCTCTTTTACACCCATTACAAGACAGAAAAAAACTAGTATGAAAATGCATCCCTTCCCATTGTGGTCTAGGCACAGGTGAGCTTTATCCAAAGTTCCTAAAGGTCCATAACAAGTTTAATGACATCCTCCTCAATTTTAGCAAAACTTTCTCTCTTCTGAACCCTTTCTGAATGCTGGAAATCCTCTATTGCCATGACAACAGCATCTCAGGAAGCACATTATTTAATGTATATTTTACACACACACACACACACACACACACACACACACACACACACACACAGTATGATATATAAGCAACAGTTTGTAGTGATAACTCACAATGTATGTACTTAAAAGGCTTGTGACAATTGTATGTTATACATCTACGGCTGAGGTTGTGCCTGAAAAAAAAGTCATTTGAACATCCCACCCATCCATTTAAAAATCATATATAGATATATATATATATATATATATATATATATATATATATATATATATGTGTAGACACACACATATATTCACATATATACATATATACAATATAAATATAAACGTGTGTATATACATGAATGCAGAATCAAATACCATAAAATAATGTAGATGTTATCAGCACACTTCCGTACCTTAATTGAACTTGGTAGAAAAAGTTGCTGCCACTCAACTAACTGCCCCAGTGTCAGTCTCCATAACCTTCATTCCCTTTCAACACAGGATGTAGATATGGTTAAAAAACTTAGAAATTATCCTGTCTTTTATAAAGAAAATCTGCTCCAATATAAAGAAAACTGCTTTTTCTGAGGCAATATTTTCTAAACTTAGGCAAAGCATTTAACTCACTCTCTCACCCCTTCCTATCCAATGGAGCTAAAGTTCATGGTACATGCCCCATCAACATCGACTGGTTCAAAAGTTAAATTGCTCAGCCAGGGTTTGCTTTTACAGAGGCTTCTGTCCACCCTTTTCAAATCAGGTAGAGAAGAAAAGACATTCTGAGGCCCTTGATGTACTCCTTACTTCTGAATAAGGACTAGTCTCCACTGATTAAGATAGGGCCACTTGCTATGACACTAAAATGGTCATCCGTAGGTCAGATCCCTCACTAGTGGTCATACAGTTAAACTCCAGAATGTCCCCTCTTTCGTTTCTTCTTGGCTAAAAGCTAAAGTGTGTTATCTGGAGGAGCAGTAGCTAGAGCCACCTGTGTTGACCCATGCTGGAAAAGTTTTGCCATCAACTATGATTTGTCCATCAGTTGGCACAGAGGTTTAAGGCCGTGATCTATAGTTCCTGCGGTACAGGGATCAATCCCCTCAGCCCTCATTTGTCTGCTCTATATTCTTGAGCAAATCACTTAACCAAACATTGCTCCCAGGTTACCCCTCAAAAGTAATTGTGTGCCCACTGGGCCTAGCTGGGTAACAAACAGATATTATTACTAACATTAACATTATTATCACCACCTTAGTCTGTGTTAATATATTCAAATACTTGAACATCTTTAACTTTCAGCAACAATACTACCTGCAAAACAAAATCTCAACTGCTCTCAAAGGCTGCTAGTGAGTCAACCATTTCCTCACTACAGAAGCCCACCTTGCCCTTAGGAAAGGAGACATTCTATCCATATTAGAACATGGACTCTTTCTGCCTTAATCAAACTTATCCCAATTCCATTCCGCAAACTTCCTACAGCAAAATTTGTGATTTCATGGTTCAAGCCCCCCTAGGATTTATAGCACTGTCTCAATTTGGTCAATACCAACTGTAGTTTTACAGCCCATTGGCATACTTTCCATTATAGCCTCACTAGTACACACAATTTTGAATGTAAATCAGTGACAATCAATCTGGATTCCTCTGCTCTAAAATCCAAATACTCTTATTGTCCACAACTACTTGCTGGCTACTAGTAACTGGGCCTTCTCATGTTATGGCCTACCTACCCAGAACACTATTCAGCACAGCATTCACAGCCTTCCCACTCTTGTTTTCTTTAAGACAGTTAAATAACTCCACAGCTGTTAAGCACACGGTGGGGTAACTTAACTCCCCTTACTATAGCTCACCCCATGCTCTTCTTCCTTTAACACTTACTAGCTATTGCTGTTGTCAACATCTGTTGTCATATTCTTACAATCTTTTAAGACACCATACACCATTTACCCCCTTTTCTCATCCTTAACTCTGGAACTGGCAACTTCACTCTACCTTTCTCTCTGCAGTAAGTACCGCCTCAGCTTCACTTTATTTTATTCTACCATAGTTTTCCTATCCTCTTTTTCCTTACATTACTTTGTCACTTACTTCTACAGTTTGGTATATCAAGACTGTATAAGTGGTCTTCAATTCTTTTTTATTTTACAGCGCCATGCTAATAATTGGCATACCTCTCCACTGTCCAGATTTTCACAGAATGTCTACACTTTTGTCTCATATATTTGGTTTGTCCCTCATAAAATTTGTGGCAGTTTTCTGGCAAATTACTGAAGATTAAAGTCATTAAATAATGGCCTAAATCTGAGTTTCAGACTTCATATCCTTCACAAAATGCATGCTAACACAAAACCTATTATTCCAGCAACTTTCTAAGTTTATAAGAGTGATATTTAAAATCTGTCCAGATTCTGGGGCCTTTGTCCCCACCCCCTTATTATTTTAGGCTTTGTCCATATTTTTTATAGTGTCTTATGTGGCATTCATTTCCTTGTTTTTTCCTTTTCTTCACATAGTTTTTATAATTTGTAATGATTAAACTGACAGATTTTTGTCTTGTATATTTAAACTATTCATGATTACTGTAATTAGGTATTAGCTGGAAAAGGCACCACTGGTTCATTCCATTTAGCTACTCAAAATAAACTAACATAAAATCAAACTAATATCTGTATCATTACTGAACCATGGTTTAAATATCTAGCATGAATATTACATACTCCATCATGGTGCACCTTTTTTCATTATGGTAGATCTGATGAAAAAAGGGCCAGTGTCAAAATAACCATAAGTGAACATTGCAAAAACTCAGATGCTACGAAAACCACTCAGGACCAAAGATTCCTCATTTATTTATTCATCTGTCAATACCAGTTTTGTCCTACTGAAGCTTGTGGGGGAGCTGATGAACATCTTAAGATTCAAAGTGTGTAAAGCACTGAATTAAACCTACAAATGACTCCAGTCCTCTGCAAGACACAAACATACAAATTTGGGCAATTTATTCGACTGCCAACTGTCCTATTGGCATGTCTTTGGAATGTGAGGGCAAAACTGAAGGAGCTAGCAAAAACCTGGGAACCAAAAGCTATGAGGCAGCAATGCTTATGTTTAATATAGTCTTACAACAAACTAACATAAACCATGTCTCCTACAGAGCGCGAAGAGTTCAGAACTAAACCCCACAATGTAAAAATCTATGAAATAACCATCTTTACTAAAGCTAAAATACAAGATCCATCTTGGGGTGAGGGAATCTTAAGATATTATATAGACAAGCCTAGGATCTTTCTGAGAACAACCCTTGGTTACACTGTTCATAATTAACCATCCCATATTATCACCTTACTCTAATCATAAATACATCATCTCTCAACTTCAATGGAAAATATGACAGAGTAAATGGTACATTAATGAAGGCTGGGATACTTGGCACAGTGATCCACACACATCAGCTCAAGATCCTACCAACAAATTTTACAACGTTAACTTCTATATTAATGACTACATGCCAGAAGATGCAAATATACAGGTAACTTCAACAAAGAACACCTTCTGCTGGAATCACACCACATCAAATAAAATATAGGAAGGTCTTCCTTACACATTTTCTGCATCTAACTACAAACTCAGCTTGATCACAATAAGCAGTATTAAGACATTATTACATCAGAACTTTGCATTAGAAAACTGAAAGAAAAACGTATGAAAGTAATAAATTATCAAACAGTGAAATGAACAACCAGCTAGACAAAGTAAATATATAAGCAGAAAAATTTTCTGTGAACTTCACAATGTACAAAAATATGTCTGATTACTCCAGCCCCAAGAGAGAGAGAGATCCCTTATAAGTAACTTGTTGCTACAAACAAAAGCAGAACTCAAGCACATGGGTCCAGAAAACAGACTGGTGGCTTCCTTTAGACTAGAGGATTAAGGAAAATCTCAGTGAATCTGTAATAAGTGTATTAAGCAAAATGTTGCCATGTAGATATGTCCCATACTTAAACAGGCAGACTTGGTGTTATCAGTTAAAGGGGCTTCACATCAGGCCAAAACAATTTTAGACCCGGCTGACCAATACTCTATGTAAAATCATGACAGTTACAGTGGAGTTTATTCAGATTGACACAGCGGACCTACTTAGTTTGAAAATAGAATAGATTGGGTTTGTTAAGGCGAAGACTTGCCTTTGGAATCTTGTGGTATTCTTACAAGAGGTAACACCGGTATTTAATGAAGGACTGACAATGCATGTTGCTTACCCTAATTTTGCTAAGGCACTTCACATTAGACAGGGAATAACTGCCTCTCACAATACCTACCTGAAAGCCCTCACATATTAAAAAATAAAGAAATGCAAGTAGTAGCTTTGGATGATAATGGTAGGAGCATACAGCAACAGTATGAGGTAAGTTTTTTTTTTTTTTTTGTAAGATCATGACAGGCAGTCATATAAAAATAGTGGACATATTTGCAGGGCAAACAGGCAGGTACTCTGCTCTTCAAATGTTCTACTGCCAACGGTCCATGCTTTCACAAGGGCCCTGTGCTATGCCTCTCGGCAATTTTTTAATGATTTTCTGATTTTAATAAGTAATACAAACTTCAGTAGAGTAGTACTAGTTAACAGACACAAAGTATGGCTTAACAACTTGCAACACTGCACAGTGGTTTAGATTTAGCTTGCAGTGCTGTCCTTACTAAACAAAACATGTCATCCAGACTTAACTGTTAGATGCACAATACCCTACACATTCAAGTCCACTAAAAAATTCACTCCTCCCCCCGATGTCAACTGTTTTTGCAGAAAGTTCTTGGTATTGCTTCATAATTCTGCACTGTGCATCCATAGTGCTTTTTTTAGGCAATGACAAATTGACAAATCTACCTACATAGCAAAATCAACTCAAATGAACCTCAAGTGTTACTGCTCAATGTCAGGAGCATAAAAAACTACACCGTCTCCAAACCCTCCTTATATTTGAGAATATAGATATCTGTGCAGTTACTGAGACACAGTTTAAAGCAGCACAGAGTACCCTGACAATGCAAGATTTCAGTGCCTTCCACATATTTGACCACTAGCTGCACAGACAAGGGCTAAAGGAGGAGGTGTCTCAATATACATCAACAAATGCACTTCTATAGTGGTCAAAACATGATGACATGCTGGAGTTAACTCTACATGAAGTCACCACAGAAAAAAAATCCCATTCCATACCACAGCGAGCTATAGGCCACCCTCCATGTCCCAAAAAGCTCATAATACATACTTGGGCCTGCTTGAGACATTCACCATCATATCTACATGCGCAGAGACTCCTGGACTTTGTAAATACAAACACCCCTGAATAAACAGTGAATACACCCACTACAGACCCTAACATACTGGACCTCATGCTCACAAATATGGGTGAGTGTTGCATCCCCCAAACCCAGCCAATATCTCATCTTCCCTGGTAAAATCAGACCATTAAACAAGTCTCCTTCGAAATCAAAATCGACACCACAATCTCAATAAAAGCAGTAATAGTTAGGAACTATTCCAAGGCAAATTACCTTTTATTAAGTGATGGTTTGTCAAAATACAATGCCTCTCCATACCCTGAGAACACAGCAGCCTATGCTGAACTGCTCCTAGAAACTCTCTACAACCAAAGTCAATAGCTGCATGCAGGTTGCTGTACCTACCAGCAGCAAGCCCAGAATTAGCCCCAGAAATAAACTGCCCTGGTAGCATCCCTTAATAAACAGGATATAACAACAAAAGGAAAAAACTAAAAATTACAATTAAAAATTAAAAGGGCTAATTTTGTCAAGCAAAGGCACCTTTCAGGTTAAGATATCTTACTAGGTGAAAGATAACATAAGGCCTTCTTCAGCTACATCAGAAACCTCAAGGGCAGCACACACCAATATGCCGAACTGCTGGTTAATGGTGCCACCTTTATAACAAGCCTGTAGTTCCAACTTTAACCCATTTCACCACCAACCATTTCTCAAAATATACCCTCAAACATAACCCCTCCAACTATAACTAGGGAGCATGTACTGGCTGTGCTAGCTAAAGCCAAGAACATGGTCTCAATGGGCCAGGATAACATCCTAGTATGCCTCCTGAATAGTCTAAAATATGACTTATGAGGACCCCTGCAGTTGTCATTTAACTACAGTCTTAAAACAGGCTTTGTGCCACGTAAATGGAAGACTGTGAAGGTCACCCCCCTGCATAAGGGAGGACCTTCAACAAATCCTGGAAACAACAGGCCCATTAGTCTAACTAGTCTTATTTGCAAAGCCATGGAAAGAATTATCATGGAAATTATCAAAAAGGACCTAGGAGACCTCCAGACACTGGATCGTTCCCAATCTGGCTTTGTCAAAGGGAGGTCATTCTTACTGAATCTGGTGGACTTCTTTGAAAAAGTCACTAAGGCAATGGATGAGGGGAAAATGGTGCATGCTACCTACCTAGATCCGGCTAAAACATTTGATACAATACCACATTCGAGCATTGTCAACAAAGTTATGGCACTGGGTATAAACCCCTTCATAACACGCTGGATAGCTAGGTGGCTCACTGATAGCAGCGAGGAGGTTAGAATCAGTGAGGCCACCTCCACAAAATGGACAGTCAGCAGTAAAGTCCACCAGAATTCTGTGCTAGGCCCACTCCACTTTGGCATCTACTTCTTAGATGTCAAAGGCCAATGGCTAACCAAGTTCACAGATGATTGCAAACTGGGAGCAGTCACTGAATCCCCCCAAGATGAGAACACCCTTCAGGAAGGTCTAACACAGACAAATGCTTGGTGTCAAATCCATGACTTAAAACTCAATACCAAGAAATTCATTACAGTGCCTTTTGAGAAGTTAGTCACCCCAGGTAACTATTTCATCAATAAGACACCCCAAAAAGTTGATTCACTAGTCAGAGAACTGGGAATTCATGTAGATATTAACCAAGCCTTCACCAAACATGAATCCAAGGTAGTAAGAAAATCCTTCAATGTTGCTCAACTTGTAAGCAAGGGCTTGGCATCTAGGTCCACAGAGGTCATCATACCACTGTATTCGGCCCTCATCAGACCCATCATAGTGTATGATGTCCTCTTTGGTATGTACCTCACTAGACACATGGAACAACTGGAATGTTCACAAAGGTTCTTTGCAAAAAAAAGACAGGGAGTAAAGACAATATCCTACACTGACCACCTCAAAGCCCTGTCTCTTTAAAAGACTTAAATTTTGCTTGTGACATAAACAGAACATGTTGGAGAGACAGATTTCTCAGAGAAACCCCTATTATCTGGAACAGGCTTCCCCATCCATGTCAAGCAGAGTTCCTCCCTACTGTATTTAAGCTCAACTTGGACCAATGGATGAGTAATTAGAAATTCACCCCGGTCTGCTGTCCATGTCTCTAATGGACACAGGCATTCAGTAAATCATTCCGTATATAAATCAAATATGTGAGTTACATTTGGGTTGCATGGCTAAGCTAATAAGGTCATTATTCTAGTATATACCTGTGAACCTATGAATCTAAAAGCACTGATGTTTTCTGGTAAATTGTTAAGGATTACACTCCATCACTACAGCCAAACATTACAGTTTTGTACTGTTAATCGTTCAGAAAATGAATATTGATGCAAAGCCTGTTATATTAATTTTTAAGTGACTTTTAATTAGTTGATAATGCCAGACAGCAGTGTTTTGTGCTTCTTATTGTGCAGAAAAGATGCAAAGCCTGTAGTTCTACTACCTTTTTTAAATAAATTAGGGCAATAATTAAAAACTGCCCGTAATTTTAGAAGTGCTTCCCCCTGTTAATTTGGCCTTCGTCTCCATTTTCTTCTCCCGATTTGGGATGGAATCCTTCATGCATTTTTTTACACATCTTTATTAGATCACATTTTAAACAATGACATAGATACACATACATTAGCATTAGGGGAAAACAAACCACAGGCATTATAGTCATTGGTTTTCATTGCTATTTTCATGCAGTGTACTACACTTTAATTCTTAAAGAAAAAAAGTGGAGAGCTATGAATGTCCCTGAGACGGCCTCCATGTTTGGTTTTGTCTACTGTAAAATCTGTGGTTTTCTGGTAAGTTGTAGAGTTGCTATTGCTAAATAATGGCAGACATTTGAGTTTCTGACCTCATATTCTATCAACTTTTCATGTACATAGGAGCAATACTTCTGATCTGTCCCTTTTTTCTTATATATTTTTCACTTTCTTACAGATTTCTTCTGAGATGCTGAGAGAGTATTTTTTAAATTTTGCGTTGGAACTATGGGATGTACACAGATAAATTGCCTACAATTGCTGGTGCTATACGTGGAGAAAAGTGACTAACTGCTGTTTGATCTTTACTCTTGCTTTCAGTGTTGATGTGATTTGTCTGGAGCAACTTGGAATACTTTCTGGAACAAAGGTTGAAATTAATTACATGGCCATCAGTTGTTTATCACAATCAGATGTCTGAAGTGCACAGAGAAGTGACTTTAACTGGTGGGTAGGGATAGCAGATGTCCAGTGGCAGATTTACCGGTGGGACTAGGAGAGCTAAAGCTCCCCCCATTAGCACTTCTCTCTCAACTGTACAGTTTTGACAGTACACCTGACGTTTTTAGCCTTCTGCTCTGCCACACAGCTTTTTTTTTTTTTCAAACTTTTATTTTATTGCTTGTTTCAACATTTAATATACAAAAACATACATGATCTGTCATCCTGAACAGACTGAATTATCATTTTGCAAGATAATGTCTTTTAACTACTAGTCTTAAAATGAAAATTGTTAGTATCTAAAGAAAATGGTTAATTTATACAAATACAGTGAAAGTTTGGAGTATTATTGGCATACATTTAGAGTATGTGGTACATAGCATGATTTATTTACATATAAATATATACAACTATTTACACACAGTGCTACAAATATTGAAAATTGTGAGTGATCACTTCATTGCAATGACAACCAAAAATGAAAACATCAGGGATTACAATCAGAAGGAAGGGACTTCGAGAATCAGTGTAGAGATGTGATGATAGATATGTTCTTGTTGTGACTTAATTCAAAATGTGTTCTAGGATAAGATTCCATAAGCTGAGATACCGCAAGCACTTCTTTTTATCACCTATAAACAGTTTGTGAGATAGGATACATTTAGAGGCCATACTAGCAAAGCCCTTCCATTCTATTTTTGACCTATCAATCCAGTTTTGAGTGATGTACAGTTTGACTAATTAGCTATCAAGATATTCATATCAGAGAGGGGCATACCAGAAGGACTCACGTGCAATATAGCGAACTCCCAAGATAGGGTTGATTTTCCATAGCCCATTTTCTGAAGTTTAACTCTTAATGCGTTCTGTAGGTTTTGTGCATATTTGCAGTACCAAAGAATATGCAGAAGTTCCACTGGTTGCAATGGGCAATAGAGGCAGAGGGAAGAGGTACTTGGGAAGAACTTTACTCATTCTAGAGTATAGCAGGCATTACTGTTAATCATTAGCTGGGTGTATACCAGCTTCTTGAAGGGGGAGAATTTATTTGTGTTGTTTAAAGCAAGAGTGAGTTGAACCTCAGTTAGGTTAGTATTTTTATTCCTCCAATATTGAGCATATTGTACGTGAAGATTGGTACTTATAGCCAAAATTAATTTATATGAAGTCGATAGCATCTTGTTTTTGGGTTTTAAAACTTTCATAAGTGATTGTGCCAGATTTACTTCTTCAACTCCGTCTGGGATACCATTAGTGGAAGACACCAGTTCTATAATTTGTCTCAAAATTATGGTATATTTGTTGCTTAGGTTTAGAATAGTCTTAATATTGCTTAATGATTTATCCTTAAGTCTATAGAAGTCCTATACAGTATAGTTCTTGATTTGGGGAAATTGGTTCAAGTTTAACATTTTATTACCTACTTTCAGGTTTGGGTTCAGATTGACAGGTTGTAGAAGGGCAAACACATGTTTAAGGTGTAAAGAGGAGAATAGATTTTGAAGTGTTTTGATTTTATGTTTATTAGAATATGCAGTTTGGTGTCCTTTAATATGAGACTATCCATGTAAGGTAGGTTATGTGCTTTGACATGAGCATGCCATAGTTTGATCCATTGTGGAGTGTGGGTTACGTTTTAGGGTTATGTTCAGCAATTAGCTAATCGAAGGAAGGACACTGAGCAAACTTGGATCTATAATACATAACATTAAGTATCTTGTTTTTTTGCTTATTTTTTTGAGTTATTTATAGCACTTTGTGTACTGTATATTTTTCTAGCTAGTTTCACTGTGTGTGAGGTATTAACTGGAAATTGTCCACTTTTATTAAGCATCTGTTGGGTTGCTTGATTCTGATAACTTGTTTGCAGTTAAAAGCTTTCTCTAGAGGCTCCTTTAGCTGTTTAAAACTTTCATTTAAAGGCTCACTGCTGCTTTTCTGCTGTGAGAAACATTTCTGCAGTTTGTTTCTAAGTAGTGTGGATATTTGTAGCATTGTACATATTCAGGCTTGTGTTTGTGGAGGCTGTGCGTCTCAACACATATTCAGGGACATCTTGGTTTAGCCAAAGCCATCAGGCATTTCAGTGAGAGAGAATTGTTTAAAGTCATTGGCTGATGGAGGTCACCTGGATTACAGCTTAGACTAAGCACCTCATTGGTTCTTTTGAGCTTTTTTTTTCTTAAAAGTTGTCTCAGGTTTCAACTTTCTGTTACCTAAGAAGTTAAGTTGTGAGTGTTTCTGCCATTTCACACTGAGCTAATCGAAGGAAGGACACTGAGCAAACTTGGATCTATAATATATAACATTAAGTATCCTTTTTTTTTGCTTATTTTTTCGAGTTATTTATAGCACTTTGCCTACTGTATATTTTTCTTGCTAGTTTCACTGTGTGTGAGGTATTAACTGGAAATTGTCCACTTTTATTAAGCATCTGTTGGGTTGCTTGATTCTGATAACTTGTTTGCAGTTAAAAGCTTTCTCTAGAGGCTCCTTTAGCTGTTTAAAACTTTCATTTAAAGGCTCACTGCTGCTTTTCTGCTGTGAGAAACATTTCTGCAGTTTGTTTCCCACCCTCCCTCCCTATTAGTATCTATAGTTGGTGGCTTTACAGTTGCCCGCCCCTACTGTAAATTTGATCTGGGACCCTCCTCCCAGTCTAGTGTCATTACCTCATTCTACCTAATACAGGGAGAACATTTGAGAAGGCCAATCAGCTTAGTTTCTGCTCCTCCTTTCTCTCTTTCCACTTAAAAAAAATTCTAAGCTTGTTTCCTGCCTTTCCTGTGGGTAGTCTAGTCTGGATATAGATTTGCTGTGTCCAGGACTATTTGTGGGCTTCTAAGCCCCCAAGCCTTTCTGTGTGGGAGGGAAGCCTTCTAGCTTAATTTAGGTTCTTAGAACTAGCCAGTTGTTGTGTTTCAGCGCTCATCTGTTTCGTTGAGCTCAGCACTTGTTCAGAACTTATTGTAAACACTAAATAAGCTACAAATTACTACAGCACTCAACTTTCCTCACTGTCTAGATGAAAACAGTTTCTAGTACTTAACAAATAAGCACCTATCCAGGCATGTCTAAGGGTCAGCTCCCGGTGTTTTTTCCTGTCTACCTGATGAATCTGGGCATCTTGGGGCAATGCAGCAATTGCCTCATGTACACAGACAACCCTCTCCTACCACCCAACACTACAACTTGTGAGAGCTGCACTTATATAGCCAAACTGGAAGCAAAGCTCTTTTCACCTAAGACTGGACTAGACAGTCAAGAGGAGAAGGTAAACACTTGCACCAGACCACACTCAGCACATAGTCCCTCAAAACCTACACTACCAAAACACACACACAGAAACACAAAACACACACCTACATTCGCGGATGCTCTCAGTAAAACCTGCCCAAGCAACTGGGACCTCCAAAGTAGAAACACAAGCAACCTCCACCCCCAACACAATCCAAATGACACATAGCCCACAAACTCAGTGTGCCACTCAACCACAGCCCATAAGGCATAACAACATACCCAACACTATAGTCATAGGTGACTCTATAGTCAGGCACACGGATGTTCCACTCACCAGGCTAAACAAGAAAAAAGTTACTGTCAGCTGCCTGTCAGGTGCCAGGATCCACCACATAACACATGCACTCAGGTCACTCCACAACAAGTATAAATATGACTCTATCATTGTCCATGTTGGTGTGAATGACCTGAGATGTACCTCCCTGGACTACATGAAAAGGGACATGGAGGAGCTATCCGATCTTGTAGCCCAAGCAGGTATGATCCTAGCCCTGAGTAGCATCCTGCCATCGCCCAGAATGATACCACAGTACAAGGACAAAATGACTGACTTCAACAATTGGCTGAGCTTCTGGTGTCATTCTAAGGGGATCCAGTATCCGTCTGCCTGGAGTGACATGATCGACAAACCACGATGCTTTGCCAGAGATGGCCTGCACCGGTCGCCCCTGGGATTCCGGATACTGGCTAAGGCTCTAGCCACGCCTATAGTGCCATTTTTTAGGCAAGGTTCAAATGGCAAATTCACCACCATACAAGCAAGAAGAATCTGATGGTATTGCTACTCAATGCTAGAAGTCTAAACCTCAAAATGCACTCACTCAAGGCACTCCTTAAAATGGAGAACATCGACATCTGTGCAGTGGCAGAAACCTGGTTAAAGGCTCCAGAGAGTACCCCTGCATTACCAGGCTATAATTCATACCACACCTTTCGGTCACCTAACCTGGACCGAAACATTAAAGGTGAAGGCATGTCCATATTCATTAACGATATCCACACTTCCAGGCTAGTTGCTCAGCATAATGCATCAGACATTATCCAAGTGCAACTAACTCTGAGCAAGACCACAATCCAAATTGTAGCTTGCTACAGATCCCCCACCATGCCCCAGGATTCCCACTTCTCATTTCATGATACACTGGAAAATATTAGGGTACAACCTGACACCCTAATAATGGGCGATTTCAACTACCCCACCATTAACTGGGAAAACTACTCATGTACCAACTCTTGTGCTCAACGTTTTCTGGAATTCATAAATTCCAATGCCTTGGATCAACTTATCCACACCCCCACCAGGGGCAGCAATATCCTAGACCTGATTATTACCACATGGGCAACCGATGCTCCACACCAGAGGTCAATTCCTCGTTGGTCAGATCCGACCACAAGCTAATCACCCTAGACATCCACATCCCCCCCCCACCCCTCCATTAGGGAAACCACAGTAAAAAATTTCTCCAAAGCCAACTCGCTTCTTAAGACAGAAGTGGCAAACTTCACGACACCCATACTGACATGCAATAGAGGTATGACTGCTGAATCCTACCCAAATGCACTTACACAAGTGCATGGATCGTGCAATCCCTAACAGAACCAAGATGCTAGCCTCCAAAAAAAGGAAGCCAATCTGGTAGTCCCCTGCCATAAACAAACTCTACAACAGAAGAAAAAAAAAAAAAAAAAAAAAAAAAGAGTAAAATCCCATGATTGGAGAAACTCCCTTGTCAGCCTCAGTAAGAAGCTGAGATCCCTCATAAAATCATCCAAAGCTAGTTACAAAAACAAAATCGCTATGGACTCTAAAGACAACCACAAAGCATTCTATAGCTATGTCAAGAATCTTAATGGCATCAGTCAGGTCAGATCTGCTTTGAGTTACAGCACAATGGCACTAAATATACAGAACCAACTGATATTGCCAACATCCTGGCAGATAGGTTCAGTGCTAACTTTACCCCCCCTGTCATCCCCTAAAGGGCCCATCTCTATACCAGAAGAATACAAAGTTCCTGTAATCACGACTGCACAGGTAAAAAACACACTATCCAAAGCCAAGAACACAGCATTCATGGGACCTGACAACATCCCAGGCTGTGTTCTACATGAACTACAGAGCGAACTGGCACCCCACCTAAGTACCATGTTCAATCATAGCCTCACCTCAGGCTATGTGCCCACTGAATGGCGCACAGCGACGGTTATCCAATTCCACAAAGGGGGAGCCACCACAGACCCTGGAAACTACTGCCCCATTAGCCTAATGAGTCTGGTCTGCAAGGCTATGGAAAGTATCATCATGGAACTTATAAACAATGACATTGGTAATCTCCAAATTCAGGACCCCACCAAGTTCGGGTTTGAAAAAGGCATATCATGTCTCCTAAACCTGACAGACTTCTTTGAAGCAGTCACCAAAGCCGTAGATGAGGGTAAGGTGGTTCACACAGCCTATCTAGATCCCGCCACGGCTTTCAACACCATCCCCCACTCTGGAATTATAGACAAACTCAATAAACTAGGTATAAATCCCTATGTCAAAAGATGGTTGCCAACTGGCCCACTGACAGAACCCACACTGTGAAAGTAGCAGACTCCAAATCCAACTTCAGACCAGTGACAATTGTAGTACCACAGGGTTCAGTCCTGGGTCCTCTCCTGTTTGGTATCTACTTCTCTGAAGTACAGGCTAACACAGAAGGTCTTTGGCTAATGAAGTTCGCAGATGACTGCAAACTAGGAGCCATAATCAAAACTCCAAAAGATGTGGACATCCTACAAAAGGGCCTCACTGAGACAGATGCCTGGTGTCAAAGCCTTGGCCTCAAGCTCAATGCCAAAAAATGCACTGTCATCCCTTTTGGTAAAAACTCTGTACCCATGAACTAAAGTGTGATAAGAGACCTTGGGACACAGGTGGACAGTAGTCACTCCTTTGATAATTACATCGCCACAGTAGTCAAGAAATCCTTCTACGTGGCACACCTCATCACAAAAGGTTTCTCATCCAGGAAAAAAGAGGTCATTGTTCCCCTCTACTCGTCACTCATTAGACCTATTATAGAGTACAATGCCCCTTTTGGTATGTACCTCACAAGACATCTAAAACAACTGGAAAGGCCACAGAAATACCTCACAAAGAGGATTACCAGCCTCAAACAGATGCCCTACGCAGACAGTCTCAAAAAACTGCAGCTTTACTCTGCCGCATATCGCCTACTCAGAGGCGATCTCTGCCTAACAAACAAAGCTATGTCAAACCCAGAGCTTTTAGACCTGTTCCACTTAAAGAAATACCTGTCCTTAATGAGCTACACGCTCTAGGGACCTAAACCTTGTCACCGCAATAAACAGAAAATGCTGGAGGGATAGATTCTTGTCCCAGAGACTTCCCATACTCTGGAACAAACTACCTATCTATATCAAACAAAGCTCCTCATTAGCACTCTTCAAGAAAAATCTTGATGATTGAATGGGAGATAGGAAATTCACCCAGAGGACCACTTTTGTGGCTCTGCTCGACAGTGGCACAGGAAATCATTTTCTTGGGTGGCGAAAGCCAAAGCACCTTTTGGCTAGGCTTATATAGGCCCTAGGGCCAATAGCCTAGTACCTACCTATGAATTAGAAGGATACGATTGGCACAAACGATATTGTAGTACAACTTAAAGTCTGCTAAACCCAGACCACCTTTATTTTTTGGAAGTATCAATCTTTGTAGAGCAATTCTTGGGGTTTTTGGAAACCAGATAAATTTAGTTAAAGTTTTATTCATTTTCTTAAAAAGGTGCACAGGGATAATAGAATTGGTAGCATTTAATTGGTATAAGAATATGGGAAGAATATTCATTTTTATTACTGCTACTCTGGACAAGACAGGAAGTTTCATGTTTTTCCATCTATCCAGGTCATGTTCGATATTTGTCCAACTTTTTAGAAGGTTATTCTGCAGACAGTTTTTTTGATTGTGTACAAAATCTATACTCAAGTATTTAAGGTCATATTTTAAACGGATTGCAGTGTCCGGAAAATGAGACATGTTGTGGTTTAATGGGTTATTGGGAAAGATGAGTGATTTAGACGTGTTAACTTCATAATTGGAGGCTTTCAAGAAGACATGAATATATCTAAAATTTTATTTAACTCAGAATTTGGTAACTGGTAGTATATGTTGAGGTCATCAGCAAAGGCTGAGAACAGCAGATTGTTATTCAGTACCCTAGGAATATGATGAAATGTTCTCTGTGACGAATAAGTAAATAGTTCAATATAAATGTTAAACGAGACATGGCAAAAGGAGGCAAACTTGCCTTATACCATTAATTAATTTTATTCTGTTAAAGCAGTATTTATTTATAAAAAGTGTGGTAAATGAGTTATAATTATTAATTAGTTTTAATTATTTTTATGAATTTACTTGGAATAGTAAAATGTTGTAAAGTCAAAAATAAGAAGCCCAAGTTAACTCTGTCAAATGCCTTAGTAGCATCAAGTGCAAGAAGATAACTGGGGAGCTTTTCTTTCGCCAAAAGCTGCATAAATGCATCCAATGTGAGGGTATTATCCTAAATATGTCTCCCTTTCATAGAACCTGCTTGTTCTGAGGATATAATTGTAGGTAATATTTTTTTCAGTCTATTCACTAGCATTGTAGAAAGAATTTTTATATCTACATTTATGAGAAATATTGGTCTGTAGTTTGCTAGATTAGTTTTATCTGTGTTGGGATTGTGTATAAAGATAGTCTTGGAGTTATTCAGGTATAGGTCCTTAAAACCAAATTTGCTAATATGATTGCAGACTTTAAGGAATACAGAAATCAATTTGGGGGCAAATGTTTTGTAGAAGTTCAAAGTAAAGCCATCGGGACCTGGGGCTTTATTTGTGTGTAAGCTTTTAACTGCTTCAGCAATTTCTTCTGAAAGAACGGGGGCTTCTAAGAGCTCAATGTGATGTTCTTTTAGTTTTGGGAAATTAATATTGTCAAAAAGAGTGCTTCAGTTTTCTGTGGAGAGTAAATCTTGGGGTCCATATAATTTCTTGTATATATTTTCAAATACAAGAAGTATATCTTGGTTAGTAGTAAACAGTTCATTGTTATAAGTAATTTGCATAATTACTGGTGGGTTTTGATATGTGTTTATAAGTCTAGCATGTAGTTTCGAGGGTTGTTGTGCCCACTCAGAGTAATTAGCGAGGAATTTAATTTCCAGGAAGGAGAGGTTTTGCGAATGGAGTAGATACAACTCCTTTTGTTTGTTCAGCAGCTGGTTTTCTAACTCTGGCATGAAGTTCAGTTGAAGTGCCTTTTCAAATTCTTGAATTTTATATATTATATTGTTTTCTTTTTGTTTAGAGAGTTTATTATACTACAAGGCTTTTTGTATCAGCAGACCCCTGATTTTGGCTTTACTAGCTGCCCGTAGAACATCTAGTGTAATATCTGAGGTTGAAAAAGTATTAATTAGTTCTTCAAGATCCTTATTAATTGCTTCTATAACTTCTCCTTTATCAAGGAGATTTGAGTTCAGAGCTGAGGTCTTGTAGTTGCTGGTATTATGAGTTTTTTTCAGGGGTATAACTTTTAGGGTTATTTTAGAGTGGTCCGAGAAAAATCTAGGGCTGGCTGTGTACATGGTCTCTTCATTTAGTAGGGGAATCTTAAATTGGGAAAAAATCCATCCTGGACAGCTTTTCTCTACAGCTTAGCAAACATTGCTCCTAAGACATCACTGAACTGTTAAGATCAGTTCCTTGTTAGGTGATCCTGACAGTCCAATTGTATTCCAGGAACCACACTTTCAAGTATCGGTTGGCAGCACAGGAAATACATGTAATAAAGTCCTCTTTAAAAGAAAAATCTATTTGCAGCTGTGCGTTTACTGCCGAGATCAGATATTTTGAGTGCACTTACATCATACTCCGGTATGAGTCTGCAGAGTGACAATATAGCTAGTTGGGGTAAGAAACTTTTCGTATTTTATAATGGGTCACATTTATTCTCTGAAGGGCTGCCACCACATGTTTAAATACTGAGAAAGTACTTTAGCAGACATTAAACCTTATATCGCTTGAAGCTTGACTTACTATTGGACAGTATAGCCAACACTACTCAACTGTCCAGTATTTGCCTGAAGTTGGAAAAAGTCGCATTCAGGCATGAAATTCTGAGTGGCCTCTTTTAAATTAAATTACAATTCAATTCCTTTTCCTATTGACATCAGTTGCGTCCTTCGCCTGCGTCAACATCACTGACATTGGTGACATCACTAGTGCCGCAGTCTCGGTTGTATACGAGAGTTCTCTGTCTCCAAGTCAGATTCTATGGGAACTCTAATCATGAGGGCATTTCTCCTAGCTACGTTAGTCTAGGAACCCCTGATCTGTGTTTTCTTGTTTGATTGTCTGCCATGTCACTGAATGGGGGTGGGGGGAGACGGTATTCTCAATCTGCAATGAGAAATCAAGTTATTCAAGAATCTAGTTTTGAAGGCATCATCTTCTCACTCTGCACTGAGGAAATGAGTTCTTGACTTTTCATGGATTATTTACTGATGTGTGCACAAATACCTCTCAACTTCTTTGCTCAATAATTCTAGACAAAACCAATAATGAAGGGATAGGAGGCAAAGGGACAAATTTTAAATATTGTTCTAATAAGCTTAGAAAGTAAATAGGATAACAGGCTTTTACATTAGCATGCATTTCCTGAAGGGTATGAAGTCTGAAATTAAAATATCATTTAGGAATCTAAAGGTCTGTCAGAAGTGAGGTTTTACCAGGCACAGCAAGGATATACTGTTACACAAGACTCATGTTGACTAGGTGACACTTCAAGCTAAGGTGCTGGTAAAAAAGTGAGTTGGAAACAAAACAATGCACTGACTAAACAAGCAGTTGTTAGCTTTAGTGTTATACTCTATCTATTCCAACAGCAGGTACGTGGTGTGCTGCCGACAAAGTAAATCAGTATGTTAAAAAGTGAGAGAGTGCGTGTGATATGGTGGTTTGCAGGTAATATTTTCTGGGGACAGCAGAAATATTACTTTAATACAGAATGGGATATGACAGTAATTTCCCAGTGCAGTATACATGTTTTTGCTCAATAACAGCCCCTCCATTTGTTGTCATAACTATGTTGCCTGACCTCAGTTTCAAACTATGTGCTTTCAGCTTTGCATTCTAGTCTCCTATCAATTGCATAAGTTCCTGTTCAGAAACTGACTGAAGAGTAAATCATCTGCATACAGCAGCTTTGTTGATTGGTCCCTTCAGACCTGTTTACTGATGTAATCCATCACTATTATGAACAGCAGTGGGCTCAGAGTTGAAAACTGCCACACAACCACTCCGCACTGGGAGCTTGAACATCATTCATACTCGTCACTGAGTCCTTGTACATAGCCGGCACTAATCCTACCAGTGCTTCTGGGAATAAGACCCTCTACTGTGGGCTACGGGAGCTTTAATCCACTGCTCTAACTGGCAGACATAAATTAGGTGAAAGTTTAGCCTATCAATACCTTCTCAAATGTGGATGCTTTATGAAGAGCTCTCAATCTAGTCTCCTGGAAGTCTCCACATGGGAGAATGGGGTGAAAGGCCAAGCAACACTGTAACACCTAGCCTGAGGAGGTACGTCTGGTTGATTTAAGCAGTGAACCAGTAAGGAAGTTACATAATGGAGATCTTGAATGATTCATACGGCTCCTCATTATGAAGCTGTTGATTGGTTGTTGGTAGGAAAACAGGTTCTGCAGAAAAAAATAAAATTACTTTTGAAAACTGTATTGTGTTGTCATTTAAGCTTTTTTCTCTGAAAATAAGTAGATATGGTGCACTGCTAAATCAATTATGTGTGTGTGTGTCAACTATGACATGCATTTTCTCTAAGTCTGTATTCAGTATCATGCCTTTTCCCCAAGTTTGGACGATGAAAGCTTTTACCCAGGGTAGCAGTAAATACACCCTGCTTGTTTCTGAGGTCAGGCTGCGCTTAGTGAATTTTTGGTAATTAATTTGTCTACCTTGTTTATATTTTAACCTGTTTGGCACCAGAGTTATAACTTGAGGTACTATATACACTTGGTGGCCATCAGACTTGGAGATTTTAGATTCAATACCAAATTTGGTGGTAATCAGTGAAGGAGATCCAAGTGCCACAGCCCCTGTACACCATCTAGCCTTCACAGATACAAATATAAAAACTTCATCTGGTCATACCTTGCTTTAGTATATTTTTATTTAAATACGGTTTATAGTTAGTACTGAATGGTACCCATATTGGCTGAAACTTGATTTTTTATTGTACATTTCTCTTTCGGCTTCTTGCTTGTCTTTTGAGACGCAGAAGTGACCACTGAGTACAGTTCATGTTTAACCAGCTGTAGCTCCTACATCCACATCAGTTCTGGATCCACCACTGATATCTGTGGATGAAAGTACCTGACCCTCATGCTGTTTGCATTGGTTGAACAGTCACTGATCTGCATTTGTGAGAAATAAGATTGAATGCTTTATTATTGTGACTGTAACTTTTGTATCTGAGGTGTGCACAGCAAAGTCGAAATAACTGGTGGATATTGAAGGCTATCTGTGGAAACAAGTGACTTACACCTGCAGCTGTTTAATAACTTTTTAAGAGCAGTCACTTGTCTGGTGTGGTAGGAGTACAGTCTAGCAATGAAGTTGCTAAAATCATAACTACATTTATATTCCTCTGAGAAGCTACAATGAAATATGGATTGTATTCTCCCAGATATGACCACAGGGGCCAAATTTATTAAAGTTTGATGTGAATTTAAAGATCTCACAAATCATGACTGTGGATGGCTTTCAGTAATTACTTGGTGGGGGGTGTGAATGGTCAAAGACTACCTCTTCCTTAGAGACAAAAATATGATATATTTAAGTAGGACTGCAGTTCCTTTTTGATTGAGACCAGGACAGTTTGTCTATTAGTATCTACGAATTTCATCCATTAAACTTGCCTTTCAGTTTTAGAAAATAGGCTAAATGGACAGCTTACTGCAGTATTACGTAAGTGCGTCTGTCTCTGTAGTCTGACCAGGCGTTTCTACTCTCAGCACCCCCTCATTCAGCAGGGATGTGGCCATTTTACCTAGAATTGTAGAATGGATATTTTTGCAGTCTAGCTGGCTGGCATTATGTAGCGGTGATGAGCAGTGCAAGTGTAATATAAATTGTACCACTGCCCTCAGACCAGAAAGGAGGTTGGCTATGCAAAAGTAAATAAACAAACTGTGACTGTTATCCCTTTCTGTGTCATTTCAGTCAAGCTGCTTTAGTTAATAATTGATTTGGCTACCTAATGCTGCCTTTGAAAAGTCTGAAATAATTGTTATTGTATTTACCAGTGAGGTGCATGAAACACTCGGCTAACAACAGAGCATGCCATGCTGTACTCTTCTGTTGTGTGGATGCCCGGCAGCTGGGCTACATAAACATTGCTGCATTATCTTCTCTGCAGAAACCGTTTATTATTTAAAGCATTAATCTATCTTACTCTTTTCTGCATCACAGTATGCTGTATAAAATATGTCCTTTTCTGCAAAGCATTTCAAAGTTTGCAAACATTATCATTCATATTTATTATTCATCTACACTTTCAGAGAATGTAACGATCATAGCTTACATTTATTAAAAACACATAATCAGTCCTTCCAAATACTTTGATACGACAGATGTCTGGCTATTCCCTAAATGACTTGAAGGTGACGTAAGTAGTTACTGTAATTCACTAAACTGGTTTTGTCACAGAAAATTTCCTGCACTGACACCAAATTTTATGAAGTCTGTGGTGCATGTATTTGGCATCATACAGGTGGGCATGGCTTTCGATAAGTATAAAAATGCACTGTCACTTCTGTGGCAAGACGAGTATAGCATGGCATGCTCTGATGTTAGCCGAGTGCATCATGCACCTCACTGGTAAATACAATAACAATTTCAGCGTTACTCCTCAAGTGTGAACCTGTAAGCCATGGGGATGTCACACACAGCCTCCAGAAACGAAGACTTTGGTATATTGGCCGGAAGGTGGCGCTGCTGGCAGCAACTCCCTACTGTTATGAATACTGCAACACTTGAAGAGAAGGACACAACATATTCCTCGTTCTGAAGGGGGTATGGCCACCTCAAAATTGATTACATGTATAGATCTGCAGTCGGCGGCCGCGGTGGTGCAGCGGTTAGCATTGTTGCCGCACAGCAAGAGGTTCTCTGGTTCGATCCTCGGCTGGGGTGCCTTCTGTGCGGAGTCTGCATGTCCTCTCTGTGGTCACGTGGGTTTCCTCCGGGTGCTCCGGTTTCCTCCCACATCCCAAAGACATGCTGTAGGTGTATTGTATTGGACACTCTAAATTGGCCCTAGGTGTGATGTGTGTGTGTGTGTGTGTGTGTGTGTGTGTGTGTGTGTGTGTGTGTGTGTGTGTGTGTGTGTGTGTGTGTGTGTGTGTGTCTTCCGTGGAAGGTTGGGCGCCAGGCTGGCAACTCAACATCGTAAAACTCTACTGCCAATCATGAGTGGACAGGTGATCTGCTGTGGCGACCCCTAACCGGGAAAAGCCGAAAGAAGAAGTAGTAGTATAGATCTGCAGTCATGGAACTGCAGACATTTGCTGACCTCATCAGATCCAAACATAGTGAAAGATTTTAAAACATAAGGAGAGGAAGTCTAAAATGCCCTCACTGCTTAGTTTAGCAGAAGCATTGTGGTGTCAAGTGGGAAAGGAAAGCTAACCATAAGTTGACAAAAATCAGACAACTAAATGTGCCAAAAAACAAAATAATATAAGGAGAAGGATCAGACGAGAAGGAAAGAAATGGGAAAAGCCATAAATGCAAGTGGCAAGTATAGAGAGCTTATTTATACTATTTACTGCCTGCCACCTACTTTTATACTGTATTTATTTACTATGTACTAAACTACATTGCTATACTGCAATTGCCTGCTACACTGTGCCTGTAAAATTGAATTTTATTGCTGTTTTCACTGTTTAGTAAGCTTTTTTGCTGTTTCCACTGGTTAAGTATTTACTGGTATTTTTTCACTGTTTTAAAGCTATATGTTCTGCCTGCTCTGGTTTGCCCACCAAGCAGTACTTAACTGATCTGTTAACTGTTTAAATAATTCTTTAGAACGTCCTGGCTGACTTTCTGCTGTTTTAAACATTTTTTAAGTGCCTCACTGCTATTTTCTCTGCTGTGTTAAATATTCTCTAGTGTTTCCCATTGAAACTAGGGTACCTAGTAACTGTAGCAGGGTCCAGATCCAGGCCTGCTGCTTCTGGAACTGTTTATAGTGGTTTGTTTGTTCTGAGCACATTTTCCAGGCCGTCTTAGATTGGAAGGGGCCTATCTGCACTTTTGAGAGAGAACTGTGTTTGATTGGCACCTGACTGGTAAAGGGAGCCGGTCTAGGGCTTGGAACAAGCATTTTCACTGGTCCTTTTGAATTTTGTTAAGAGTTTTTTTTTTTTTTTCAAGTTTTAGCTTCTGGTATTTAGGCTCTGCATCCGAGTGTTTGCATGCTGTGCAGCACTGGACACTACTGCGCAGTGTGCCAAAGCCAGACAGCTAAATTCAACAAATTTTCCCTTAACACCCAGGTAGAAATACCCATTTGCCGAGCTCCTCCATGATTGTTTCTGAAAAGCCACCCATAGTGACAACAGTCTTCAACCTAGCATTATGGACAGTTGGACTACCTTTGTTTCTCCTGCATGTCTTGTTGCTTTGGGTCTCTTGAGGCAGTGTAGCAATTGCCTCATGTACACAGACAACCATCTACTAATAACACAGTCTAGTACAGAGTGCAAGAGATGTTTTTACACTAAGAATCTAGAATCCTTGCTCTCTCTCACTCACACCAGTTAACATGGAGAAGGTTGTCAACTCACCAACCACTACATACTCGCATAGTACCACTACTCATACACAGAGTACACATCAAACACGTAAATCCACATACATGGAGGTTCTCTCAAAAACATACTGAAACACCAGAGACCTCCAAAACACAAGTCTGCTGCAGCTAACACAGTCTCCAAAGCACCCATGACACACAGCAACACCAGTGTCTCACCCATACAGCCTGGAAGCTGTAACACTCAAAAACCAGGTTTACTTGCCACTGGAGACTCAGTAGTGAAACACACGGATGTCCCAGTCATCAGGATGGACAAGGAGAAAGTCATGGTCAGCTGCTTGTCTGGTGCCAGGATTTGCCAAATTATGCATGCACTCGGGTGTCTCAGCAACAAGTACCGTTATGACTCTGTCATAGTTCATATTGGTGTGAATGACATGAGACGTACCTCAATGGACTATATGAAGAGAGACATGGTTCAGCTCCCTGAGTATGTGTCCCAGGCAGGTATGTCCCTAGCCTTGAGCAGCATACTACCCTCACCTAGAAAGATGCCACAGTATAAACAAAAAAATGTTTGATTTCAATACCAGTCTTAGTTTTTGGTGTCATTCAAAGGGGATCCAGCTCCTGTCTGCCTGGGAAGCCATGATCGACAAACCTCGCTGCTTTGTCAGAGACGGTTTGCACCTAGCACACCCTAGACTTTCGGCTGCTGGCAAAGGCTCTTCCCTCCCCCATAGTGCCTTTTTTAGGTAAGGTTTCTAACATTACCAACGTGAAATTAACCAATTAGAACAAAATAAGGCTCATGCTACTAAATGCTAGGAGCATAAACCAAAAACTGCACTCCCTGGAATCACTTCCATCACTGGAAGATTTAGATATCTGTGCAGTCACAGAAACCTGGGTTAAGGCATCAGAGAGTACCCTGGCCCTGCAAGACTGCAATGCTTTCCACAAATTTAGACCACAAAATGAACATCTGAAAACTAAAGGAGTTGGTGTTTCAAACTATATTAAGAGATAAATTCTCCTCATGAATGGTTCAACTCGACAACTCCATGGAGTTACTCCAGGTCTAGGTTACTGTGGGTAAGACCCCCCATTCAAGTCCTAGCTAATTATAGATCCCTCTCCATGGGTCATGACACCCATGAAGCCTACTTAATTAAACTGAAGACAATCCAAATTTTACAGAAATACTGGTTATGGGGGATTTCGATTATCCCACCATCAACTGGGAAACCTACTCTAGCCCAAACTTGCTAGCACAAAACATTCTTGACTTTGTGAATTCAAATGCCCTGGAGCAAAGTGTCCATACCCATACAAGAGGAACAAACATTCTAGATCTGGTCCTCACCAACATGTCAAACAGGTGCACTGCTGCAACTGTTGGACCCTCATTAGTTAAAACTGACCACAAATCAGTCACCTTTGAACTGACACTAACACCAGAACTCTCAAAGGGTGAAAACAGACTAAAAAACTTCACCAAGGCAAACTATACCCTTCTAGGTGAAGGTATACATGCATTCCAAGCATCGCCCCAAGCTGAAAGTGGTAAGTACACCGAAGCTTACATGAAAGTCCTTTACAATCACTTGCATAAGTGTATAAACTTGGCTGTACCAGACAGAATCAAAGCCAGAGCCTCAAGTAAAATCAAGCTGCCATGGTGGACTTCCAGCATCAAAAACTCTATAAAAAACACAAAAAGCTGCCATCCAAGAAAACAAAGACAAGGTCCCAACAATGGAAAAGCACCTTCCTCCACCTTAACAGGCAAATACGACAACTTATCAAATCCTCCAAGAGCTCCTTTGAGAGAAACCTAGCAAGTACTGCCAAGGATAACCATACGGCCTTTTACATCTATGTACGTAATCTAAAGGGTAGGACCCAAGCATGTGCAGAACAGGTGGCCAACGGTATGACACACAATGATGCACAGAGACAGCGAACCTGCTAGCGGATTGGTTTGGCAAAAATATCACTCCCTTATCCCCCTCCTAACTTACAACAAACCCTCCCCCAAACTTTCCCTCCACCTTACATATCTGAAATGACATCCCAGGCTGTCTTCTAAACAAGCCAAAAAAATGAACTAGCATCACCACTAAGTACCCTTTTCAATCACAGCCTTACCACGGGCTTTGTTCCTGCAGAATGGAGAACAGCTACAGTTATTCCCCTCCACAAAGATGGCCTAGCAGCAGACCCGGGGAATTACAGACCCATAAGCCTGACCAGCCTCACTTGCAAGGCCATGGAATATATCATTATGGACCTCATAAATAAAGACATAGGTAACCTCCAAACCCTGGATCCTACCCAATTTGGCTTCGTAAAGGGCAGATCTTGCCTGTTAAATCTGGTGGATTTCTTTGAAAGTGTGACCAAGGCCATTGATAAGGGCAAATCTGTAAAAACAGCATACCTCGACTTGGCAAAGGCTTGATACAATCCCACATTCAGGCATTACCAATAAACTTAGCAAACTGAATGTAAACCCCTTTGCTGTAAGATGGGTTGCCAACTGTCTCACAAACCGGACACATGCTATCAAAGTGGGTGACTCCACATCAACCAGTAGATGTGTCATTGGCAGGGTGCCACAGGGGGTCATTGCTGGACTCCCTACTGTTTGGCATATACTTTCAGAAGCACAGGTCAAAACAAAAGGGTTGTGGTGGCCAGGTCTGCAGATGACTGAAAACTAAGTGAAATCATTAAATCCCCAAATGATGTCAGTATATTCCAGGATGGTCTCATACAGACTGATGACTGGTGCATTAATCATGGTCTCAAACTGAATGCAAAGAAATGCATCATCATTTCCTTCGGCACAAACAATGCCCCTTCACACTGTCAAATCAATAACAATACTCTAAGTACACATGAAGTGGTTAAGGGACCTGGGATCACAGGTTAACAGCAACCTTAACTTCTACCACTGTAAGGAAAGCTTTCCACGCAACTCACTTGATTAGTATAGCCACCTCCTCAAGAGAAGAAGTTATAACCCCCCCCATTACACATCACTTATCCAGCCCATAATTGAGTACAATGCCCCAATCAGTACGTACCGTACTAAGCACCTACAGCAAAAAGAGACTGCAGAGGTTTCTAGCAAAGAAGATCAAGGTCCTCCAGCATGTGCCTTACAAGAACCAACTAAAATCCCTGTCAGTATACTCCGCATCACACAGACATCTTAGGGGAGACTTATGTCTGGCCTACAGAGCAATCCAAGACCCTGAACAAATGAACTTATTGCATATCTGTAAATCAAATGAATCTAGGGCCACCCATTCCAGGGACTTAAATATGGCTCGTGAATTAAATAGGACATGCTGGAGGGACAAATTTATCTCCCAGAGATTGCCACGCCTTTGGAACAAGCTACCAATTCATGTGAAACACAGCACCTTTATGACATTGTTCAAGAGGAACCTGGATGAGTGGATAGGGCATTGTAAATTCTTACTGGGGATAGCACCCACAACCCTCCTGGACATGAGCAGTCATCACTAACTGCAATTCTGGGTACTGACTAGTACCTCTACATTATTACATTGGGTTGGAACAGCTAGGTTTAAAATGGCCTCCTGTTCGATAGCCTAGTAATCTCCTATGATCTCCTGGAACAACCTCGTGTTGATCAGGACTTGGTGTAGAAATAGTTAAGGAGAGGAGAGCTGAAATTAAGGATAAAAGGTTAATAATGGGAGCCCAGGACAGCGGAATACTACACACTGGTTTACAAAGTCCATTGAACATATGGGACAAACGTACAACTGTATTCTGTAAAAATGAATTGGAAACACTTGTACATCAACATTGCTGGGTGTGATAAATTCATGGCACAGGGCCCGTTCACTGAATGGCACAATAATGTGGCAAAACTGTTACAATGGAGATTGTGCAAGCAATACAATACAGAAACAGCTGAGAAGCATTGGAAACAAACAAAATTATAGAGAATGATGAAGTGTACATCACATGGGATCACCCATTACCAACAGTTCAAAAAAAGATATGAGAAAACCATACATAACAGTTCATCAAAAAAAGACAAAAGTAGCATTGGTCATTGAAATTGTTACAACTGTTGATTACAGTGTGTTACATACAGAGAGGCAGTGTCATAAAATATCAGGATTTGTGGGTAAAAATGAGAGCAATGTGGAAGAAAGATACCCAGAGAATGGATCGAATAAAAAGGAATCTGCAGCCTTACTTAGACATGCTACCAATAAGTGTAACCTTGTATGATTTGCATGTGCAGCCAATAATGGACTCCTTGCAAGTGGTGCAAATAGTGCTTCTTTCTTACATCAAAGACTGACAATACTGATTAATACTAATTTCATGAACTTTAATTATATCATGACTTACGAATGGGAGTCATTCCCGTAATGGCATTAGAAACCCAAAAGACTTCTTTAAACAGAAAGTAAAGCACTGAATTGGAATTGAGAGCCTGTTGCTATAAATCTTGGATATTTTCTGTGCCTGTCTGCTATTTAGGACATGGAGGTAAGTGTCATTTAAGTCTAGAGTAACCATAAAGGCATTTTAGAAGATCACTGGCATTCATTTTTGCAGAATAAGGATTTCGAACTTTGGGATATTGAGAAGTTTTGAAAGGTCTAGTATGGCCCCTCCAGGTGTCCTCCTTTCTTGGAACTAGAAAGATATTTAAGTAGAAGCATTTTCCCTCATGACCTGAAGGAACAGGCTGAATGGATCCTTGGTGAAGTAGTTCCCTGAGGATAGGTGGTAAAAGGCTCTCCTGCTCTTGTGCTGGTTTTGGAATGCCAAGAAGGGTGCCATTTCTCTCAACTAGCTCTACTATTCCCTTTCTATGAATCTGAGGACCAAATGTCTCCTGGTGATGGTTTTCTATGGATTTAGGAAGGACAGTCTTTCAGCCAGAGGTTTGGAGGGAGGGTGGGACAGGGTACAGGAGGGGCTGCGTTTGAACATGATCACTGTTGGTGTCTGTGCTGGGTGGGCTCTTTGCAGCTCCCTGTTCTTTGAGATTGCTCCAGTTGCTACCTCCTGGATTGTTTGGTTCTCTTGCCACAGTGAGGCCTCCTCTTGTCCTGTCTGGGAGGCAGAAGGCCAAAGCTTTGAGGGGTAATTCCTACTGCACCTTGATGTTGGAGATGGACAAAATTCATATACAGGTTTTATTTGCTTCCCTCATACCTCTCAACCTCCTACTTTAAGAAATCTTTACAAAGCTTAAAATGATGGGGGTCAAAGGCCCAAAAATTGGGACAAATTTTAAATATTGCTCTTATAAACTTAGAAAGTTGTTAGAATAACAGCTTTTTGCATTAGTGTCTATTTTGTGAAAGATATGAAATCCGAAACTCAAACATTTGTCATTATTTAGTGACTTCAATCCTCAGTGATTTGCCAGAAAACCACAAATGTTAAGAGGAACAAACCAAAAATATCAGGCAAAAATCTGGAGATTCTGTGAAAATCTGGACAGTTGATAGGCATGCCTTTCCTTTCTTATCCAGCTTCTCAAAAACCTGTTCAGCTGGAGGTTCAAAAAGGAATTCTTTGTCTAATGGAGCATTCAGCAGTTCAACTTTGACATGATCTGACAGGGTTGGGTCCTGGGTCATACATATAGGTGGATGGAATTAATAATTCAAAGCTCTCATTGCCAGGGTGGCAAAGGTATAAGCCCCCCCCCCCAAATCTGTCTAATAGATTACTTTCCCAGTCATTAGGTAAGGACTGTCTAGTTGGCCCCTTAGATACACCTTTTGAGAATTCAGTAGAGACTACTGAGAGGTCAGCCTTGGGATTTTTGTACAGGTGCTTGTGAGATTCAAGCACTCTACTCTGTAAAACTCATCTGGTTTCTAGCAGCAAGTGATGAAAAATCAGGATGTAAAGCAAAGTCTTCAAAGACATAACCCAGTACCGTGTGTACAAGAGGGTAGCCAGCGGTCTGGAAGAAGTTAAGCTTAGTAGTTCCCTGTAATGGTTTGAGCTTGCGAGAAATATTTGTTTTCCGAACTGAAAGCCTCCTTAACCTGAAGCCTCAACCTCAGACCTGACAGGCACCTGTGAGGTAGTGACGGTAGTAGGTACACCAGAAGCCATGGTGGCCTCCTGAGGAGTCATGCTTGAGGGTACAGACCTAGGAGTCACTGGACCAAGGGTCTGCAAAGGCACCTCACCTGGGTAGTCTGTTGACTTAGGGACTAAAGCCACAGCTTTCTCAGAAACACCAGAGTCATTGACCATTTTGTCTTTCCACTTCTTCAGAATGATACTAGCAGAAGCTGGTGTTTGCAAAGGCCCTGCAGTAGCAGTAGGTTGCAGTGTCACCTGGGGAAACCAAAGATGAGAATTCCATATGGATGGCTAATACATCTGCCCTACATGATGGTTTTTCGCACAGAATTTTACACAGTCAGGTCAATTAGAAAAATCATGCTGATGCCCCAAGTAGAACAGACAAAACAAGTGAAAATGTTTTTACAGGATTTGCTTCCTACACTTCAAGCAACTGTTGACCTTTTTAAACATTAAATTAATAGAGGAAAATCCCCAATGAGGTACTTGTCTGATTGGAAGGAGGAGACACACTGGAAAAATGAACCAACCAATGGAATGTGAGCATTCTGAACACATGTGAAACGCATTAGACTGCACGGCTAGAAAGAAATGAAGATGGCTCCAATGGACACCCTTCTTATACCGATGTCCAGACATTAATCTTTGGATATCCATCAGCTACAGATGATGCAAAGACTCTGGAAATCAATATAGCCATAGGCTTCTGCATGGCAGGAAGACCCAGGAATTAGTATTGCAATACTGACTATGAAAAACATTTTCTGAAGTTGCTTGTTACAGGGACAACACTCTGGACTGTGGAAAGCTGGCAATCAGAGTTTGTATTCAAGTGGCATCCAATAAACTCTACTTGATGCTTTGATGTTATCTGACTCTACTGACTCTGATCACCAAGTACAGGGCAAGGTGGAGCAAGAAATCTTGGTGCTGGACTAGTAGATCCTTGATTGATGTGGTGAGGAGCCAATTGTCTAAATAAGGAAACACCTAGAACCCCTGCAGTCTGACATATGCTGCTACAAAATGCCATAAATTTGATGAACACCCAGGAGGATGTGGGGAGCCTGAAAGGCAGTACTTGGAATTGAAAATTGTCTCCTGGCCAGAAATGGAGAAATCTCCTGGATTGTTTCTCTCTCTTTTTTTTTTTTTTTGATATTTGAAGTTCTGAATAATATATGCATAATATTGTTCAAGAAGAGAACTCCTGGAGTTTAAGGAAAGGCAGACATTTAGCAATGCATGTAATGCTACACTGAATTACAGTTATTATAAAAAAGAAAACGTATAATGTATAATGTGTATGTAAACAGAAAAAATAGTAATATGGTTTGTTTTCTTCTCCATTAATGTACACCTGCCTATGTCTTAAATGATAACGTAAAAAAGAGGTTTATAAAAATGCTGGAGTCCACAATGGGGCCCACACCAGTGGCAAAAAAAAAGGTTTCATTGGATTGGGCAAAACTGCATTCCATTAAGACAGCACAGACCCAATATGGGCCACTGCATAAACAGCATCCTATACCAGCAGCAGCCAAGCCAACAACAAATGGACCAGCGTTGTGAAGTATACGCCCACCAGTTAGAATTTTTGCAGATGAAGTGGAGAACCCACTGAATTACTGGGACCAGTTGAGAAATAAGTGCTCCTACTGGATCCATCTTTATGTCCTTCAAAGTACTGAAGCAACATGATGGCCTTGGCCAGCACCTCATAACTGTTAGAAAGAAAAGCAAGAGACTAACAGACTAAAGGGAGGGAACAAATGGGCACCTTGACCCAGGTGTAAGGGTGAAGCATAAAACACAGACCTGCTGTAGAACTCACTATCATCTTAATAGAAAAAAGAGTGAGGGAGGGGGAGATCCTCTGTATGAGTATGTTGGACACCTGTATCTGAAGAAGAAAGCAAAGCTCTGATTTAACTTGTTTACCTTGAGTGGTCAACTGTTTAAATGAATCGTCTCTGAAGACTAAACAGACCTAGAATACAAACCCTTTACTGAAGGACTAAAAGGACAGAGACAGGTTGAGTCTCTTCCAAAATGTGGAAAACTACTTTCTTTGCCTTCAGACAGCAGCCTCATTACATTTAGCACAAACATCACAGCAGCTAGACAAATACTGAAATCCTGAACAATAAACACATTTGCCCAAACTGTCAAACAGGGCACGGGTAATTTGGCACAGTTACACTCATTACAGGAACAAGAACTGATGGCAAAAAAGGAACAAACTCGGCGACAAAACAAGGGAATGAAATGACTTTGCTCATTGTAGGCAGTCAATGTCCTAACAGTACGAGAAGCAGTACAACTAGGAAAAACAAAACCTTTATAAGTAGAATTGGGAATAAGGTCACCCACCTACACACATGAAAACAAAATAAAAAAGTACATAGTTTTAGCTGTAGGAAGAAACTGGAAATGACGAGGGGAGGTGCAGGGTATCCAGTAAGAGATGCAAGAATACCTTGGGAAAAAAATTATCTGCAGTCTATGTGAAAAGCACCAGAGTCTAAAGAGTTAATAAATACTGAATCGCCTTAACAAATCTGCAATTGTAACAGCACGTCAGTGCTTATGACAGATGCATGACTTTCAGACTAGATTTCAGGATATTGCATGTTGCACACAAATTACTTTAGTAAGGAATATTAATGCATAAGAGAACCAAGGAAGAACAGCTTATCTTTATACAAGAAATGCACCACAGGTCAAACTGTTTCAATGAATTACCTCTAAGGTACTAAAGACTTACTGGTTTGCATTATTTAATCATCAATCAGGGTAAATGTGGGTGCAGGAAACTGGGGCTTTCAGTTTCTGGACAAATTGCAGCCATTAGTAGTTTCTATCTCAATGCCTCAGCCACGCATACGTTCTCAAAGGCTTGGCTTGGAAAAACTCAGAAACCAATAGAGTCTGACCTTACATCTAAGCACGGAGGATACACAGCAGTTACATACAGTCTTCTTGCCAACGGTAACAAAAACAGAGCTACTGACATGATAAATAAAAGCTGTTATGCAACGATCCAGCACCAGATGCATTTATATTGATTGTCCTGAGACAAGGCTGCCTTCCAACTGGCTGGAACTGAGCCACAACAAATGCACTGATAACAAGAGTTAGGCAGAGAGTTTACTGGATAAAGCACTACTAATGCCACCTCCTGGGGTACAATATCCACGTCTCATGCTTGGAAATGTACAATGAATTTTTAGATGTCACACATTACTCAGAGTGTTTTTTTACTAATTAAGAAATCCTTGTACTATCTAAATATTCGCACTCATTAGCTCATGTTTCATTTAACCATTCAAGCTGAAGTACTGCAATTCCTGACATGTCAATCTCAAGAGGACAAAAATCCATTCTGAAAACATCCCAGCAGAATTTAGTAACTAGGCTACCGTTAAACCTTTGTATGCCTAACTATATTTCTAAAGTCCAGTGTGACAAGCTGTCAGCCAGTGTCAAAACAGAAATTATGGGAATATCTTTAACAAAGGGCATAATCACTTATACGGCTGTTAACTACAACTGTGCCAAAAATAAACTCTGATCATGTACTTGACATTTTGTGTTAATCCTCCTAATTTATGAGTCATTAGTTCTGAATGACAGACACAAAGCAATGATCGGTTCTGAAGTAGTCAGAAAATCCATAAGGTTAACAAACAGAAAAAAATCAAGTAAAATGTTAAGCAGTACAATAAATAAAACAGCATGCACATATTAAAGTCCTGATCTGTCATAAGTCATTTCTAACAGATACAGTCTCAGGCTTTTTGTTTCTAATGTTCCTTAAAAATATACTACTATTGCAACCGTTTATTTCTATAAATCCTAAACAGATATTTTACAGACAGCCTTGAAGTATATAAAACAAACACAGTCAGCTATTCTCCACAATTTGCTTAAAAGTAATGCAACAACTTAAGTCATGAAAAAACAAAGCAAGGGAATATCAAAATACTGGAAACTACAAGACAGCATGACAACGACACCATTTCAAATGATCAGCAAGTGATCAGCTGCTGCAGACTTAGGAATGAGCGGTGGTTCACTCACAATTCTGTGCACAAGTGATCAGCTGCTGCATACTTAGGAATGAGCGGTGGTTCACTCACAATTCTGTGCACAAGTGATCAGCTGCTGCATAGTTAGGTATGAGCGGTGGTTCATTCACCATTCTGTCCAGACTTACAGAGGTAAATCCACATGGCCTTTAACAAAACTAAAGGATCATGCAACACTAGAACAAGTTAAAGGACAAACAGACATGCAAATTAAATTGGGGGGGGGACGAACAGCTGCAAGGTGTACGATGATGAAAGGGTTGGGACATTTAATTGACTTTTGCCTACTGTAATAATATGGTTACAGTTAAAGTTACTACAAAACTGTATACAGAAAATTGGCATACTAAGTAGAAATTCAGTTTCAGGTCATACAGTGTGAACCTATACATAGTGCAAACATTTGGACAGCTATAACAAGTTGAAAAATAACACTGTCAATAGGTATAGAATTCAGAAGTTACAGTTCATGAAAATATTAAACACACTAAGTACACTTTTGGAAAAGAGATGACTAGATAATATAGCCTAGGCAAAAATACTTTATTCATTGGCTAAGAAACAGATTTTACTAATTCCTTCTCTCTGAACAATGTCAAAGCATGCGGGTGGTAGAAGTTACTACCCTTTTGCGTAACAAAATATGCAACCTCCCGCAGCAAATAGAATTCTTGAAAACAAGACAGATGAAATAAGACAGTCACTAAATTCCGAATTAATGTTTTCATTACTCTGACAAATACAGAGAAATATGGGCAAAGCTGAATTTGTTTTCAAGACTGATCATGTAAAACACTGAATGAAATCTAAATTAACTTTTTCATTAATGAAACTAATACAGAGAAATACGGTGAAAGCTGTATCAGTTTTATAACAACAAAGAAATTATGCAGTGCAATCTAACATACACCATCCCCCATTAATGCACATTTTTTTAATAACTGTATTACACTTTTGGTGGACTGATGCATCTGGCCCTTTAGAAATACTAAAATTATAATGACAGTCTTGAGCATGCACAAGTCTGCTGCAGATGGACAAACTTTTGTTCCATCAGAGTAATACAAGTTGTGCACTGATTAACAAAACTCTCCCCATCACAGTCAAAAACTAAACTAATATGAGTCATTCTCTTTCTATTGGTTAACTCAACTTTTTTTCCATTTCTGTTTGTCTGCAAACTATTTGGCCTAGCACTTTTTTCAAACCTCTTGCACAAAAGGCTGTTGGCAATTCTACACACAATGGAGCGGTTAGATGCAAACAACTGCAGTGACAAAACAAACTGCGCTAGAACAGTGTTGGTGACTGTGTAAGTAAATCTCCAACATCTTGGACAGGATTTGCACAGGGAGTCGGAATGTGCCAGCAACAATGTTAACAAAGGGAGCTATGACACATACATGACACTTGGGCCCACGAGTAAATTCAAAATAGCAGAGTAAATGCTACATTCTGCAGAAACTGGACTACTGCAGTGTAAATTGGGAAAAGATGATTATGCTCACATTTAAAAGCATAACATAGGACCATCCTGAAAAAAAAAAACTGGGACATCTGAAAAGTAATCAGACAATGGTTCAAATATATGTCTGATATAAAACCATATTTGATATTTTCCACACGGTTAAAAGTACTGATTAAATCATTTTGAAAAAAAAAAAGCAGACAAAGGTCATCATCCATGCTACAAAAATATATATTAGTTTTGGTCAAGAATGGAAAGTAATTATTCCATTTGTAGATGCATGGAAGCAACGGTCCACAAGAAGACAGCTAGAGTTCATTACTGGGTAATTACACTGATACTGGGTGAAGTGGTAATTAATCTCATTCATATCATCAGCTCTAAAAATTGGAGGTGTCAGTCTTCACAGAGTTGGTAGTATGTTTAACTGATCCTCATCACAAATGGTGCAACAGTAGCCAAGAAAAAACTTAAAAAGAAATCAGTCTGCTTCTTTTCCAACTAAATTTTAAATAATTTTTCCTTTAAATTTGTAGTAGAATGCATTTAGTGAAGTGCAGCGGTACATCACAGCTGTAACAAAGGCATGCTATCCTGCAGTGCATTTGGTATAACAGACAGGACACATTCAATCCTGTGTGTATCCTTTAGCTGTAAACTCTTCAGCCATCAAGCTGCTGTTGGGCTTTTACTGTGCAGCTGTTTCAGTGACTAAATTCACTGACTGGTAAAATCTGATCATATTAATATTTACACAGTTTGAATAGAATGAATGCAGGGCAGGACTGACTGCAAGCATTTAATTTGCAGTTTACTATAGCAAATATCTTCTAAAAATATCCTTGTATATACTGCGTTGGGTTGCAGAGTTTGCTTTTTATACTGTATGGATTCTGATGAAGGGTGGTCATTGCAGTGGGTGAGATCCCACTTTCCGTGAAGCAGCAGCAACCTTGGAATTGACTGTAATATTTACGGGGTGCAGACAGCACTGCCCACTGCATGGGGTTATGAGGGTATTCCGTCTCTACAACAAATATTTTTAATTTAAGTATGCTCTGTTGAGTTCAATTTTTAACACCTCTATCCATTTGAAAAGATTTTTAACAACTACTTTTTTGGCAAAAAATGCTCACTTGCTAGAGTGTTTTTAATAAAATGGCCTAGATTGAACTACAAAGTACTATCAGCTAACATGTTATACGCTACAAGACCATTACATCTTGTGATAACAGGTTTGACTAAAGGTAACAGTGAGACAGCAGTGGCAAACAATAAGGATAAAACCAACAGTCCATTCTGACCATGCATAACCAGTATGCTAATACATCTGGACTATTTGGGATGAGCGCAAACTGCACTCTAATATACCCATATGGGATGCTATGAAAGGCAGAATTCTGCTTTCTGCTGGAAAAATGCAGACTTGTAAGAAAACACACACATGCACGCAAGCACAAACATACACTGACACACAGAACCTAACAGCAGAGATGCACCTTATTTCTATAAAACAAACTGCTTTCAACATTATATACAAGATGCCTACAGCCCTGCGATAAAATCACCAGGAAACAATTTCAAGCAACGGCACAAACAGATCTAAGATTATCCTGTTAACAATATTACTACACTTTAACTGAATGCGGTCAACTATCTCTTCCTAGAGGAATGGGAATTTCTACCCAGTGCTATTTCTTTGACTATCAACAGCCCAATCATTTTTAGCACTGAAAAGTACAGTTTTGTACCTACCATAAATGTAGATGTTCGAAGATCCACATTGCTGCAGTCATAACCTGTGGGTAGTCCGCTGTCCTCGGTCGGCCCGAATACCAAAGTGTTAGGCTGGCGTCGGTCATGGTCGCTCAGATCTGACGTCAGTACGCCGTGGTACTAAAGCGCATGACCGACGCCATAACTTCAGTCTTTCTTGCCCCAGATGTCAGAAGGCCTGAAACAGAAAGGCCATAGCCAAAAATGGAAAGACACCCAAACACCCATGTAGCAACAATATTTACAACCTAAACCACACAACCACCCCAAACTACAGAGGGGAAGGAGGGAGGGTAAATTGGACTGCAGCAATGTGGATCTTCGAACATCTACATTTATGGTAGGTACAAAACTGTACTATGTTCTTCATCTCACATTGCTGCAGTCATAACCTGTGGGTAGAATCCCAAAGCAAAGGTAAAGGGAGGTTGGCAAAATCATAAAGCATTGGGAGCTGCTAACATGCCCTGTAAAACTGCAGTGGCAAACCCAGCCCTAGATTTGGAATAAAGAGGGAGATGGTAATGTTTAGAAAAAGTGTGCACTGAACTCCAAGTAGCTGCCTCCAAAATATCTTTAGTAGCTACTCCCCTTAAAAAAGCAGTAGAAGTGGCAGTCGCCCTAGTGGAATGAGGTCTGATGCCAGCCGGAACCTCCTTACCATGATGAGAATAACAAAAAGCAATACAATGGCCAATCCACTTAGAAATAGTTTGTTTTGAAACTGGTTTCCCCTGAGAACCCAAAGCAAAAGAAACAAACAACTGCTGAGACTGCCTGAACCCTTTGGTTCTGCTCAAATAATAACGCAACTGCCTGTGAATATCCAAAGAGTGCAAAATTTTTTCCCCTTTATTTTGGGGATCAGCATAAAATGTAGGCAAATGAATAGATTGGTTTAATGCCACATTAGAAACAACCTTAGGCATAAAAGTAGGGTTAGTACGTAGGGAGACCCTATCCTTATGAAATATCAAGAAGGGTTCAACTGCCATTAGAGCCTGTAATTCAGATACCCTTCTAGCAGACGTAATGGCCAACAAAAAAGCAGTCTTCCAAGACAAAAGCTTCAACTCCGTAGTAGCTGCAGGTTCAAAAGGAGGTAAAGTGAGCTTTTCCAACACAAAATTGAGATCCCAGGAAGGAGTAGGAGCTCTACGTGGGGGTCTTATGTTTTTTGCCCCTCTAAGAAATTGCTTAAACAAAGGGTGAGAGAATAAAGGAGGGTCACAGTCATAGTGAGCAGAAATGGCTGCAGCATGAACTTTTACAGAGGAGAAAGACAAACCCTTGTCCAATAATTCTGTAAGATACTGAAGTGAAACACTCAAATTAGGCACAGAGACATCCAAGCTCTTTGTTTTGCTCCAAAGAAAAAATCTCCTCCATTTATCAGCATAAACTTTCCTGGTACTAGGCCGTCTGGCCTCCAAAATGACATTCAAAACTTGTTGAGGAAGCTGCAACCCCCCCAGGGTCTAAAACAGAATATGCCAAGCTGTCAGATGCAGGGACTGTATCCTGACATTGCGGAAATGATTGCTTGCCTGGGACAAAAGGTGTGGAACTGATGGCAAAGGCCAAGGAGGCTCCCGTACTAAACTCCTCAGCAGAGGGTACCAGTGTTGCCGTGGCCAATCTGGAGCTATTAGAATCATGCAAGGCTTGTCCTGTCTGACCTTCAAGAGCACCTTGGGAAGAAGAGGCAGAGGAGGAAATGCATAGACGTGAAGGTTGTTCCAACTGAATGATAGAGCATCCACTTTCCAAGCCTTTGGGTGAAACATCTTTGTGCAAAACTTTGGCAGTTGGAAATTTAGTGGAGAAGCGAACAGATCTATGTCTGGAGTTCCCCAAGCCACCGTCAGCTGTTGAAATACATGAGGATCCAATTTCCACTCGTGGGGACCCACCATCTGTCTGCTCAAAACATCTGCTAAGGAGTTCTGTGCTCCTGGCAGAAACCTTGCCTGAAGAGTGAGGTGCAAACTGAGAGCAGTCTCCCACAAAATCATAGCTTGCCTGCAAAGAGGGTACAAATGGGTTCCCCCTTGCTTGTTGATGTACCACATGACTGTTGTGTTGTCTGTTTGAATCAACACCTGTCCTAGTTGAAGTAGATCCTTGAAGGCCATCAGGGCAAATTGGACTGCTAACATCTCCTTCATGTTGATATGCAAATGTTATAGTCTGGGAGGCCACGTGTCTTGAACCCATTTCCCATTGAAGTGTGCTCCCCAAGCCATGTCTGAGGCATCTGTCGTTAAGATCTGACTCGCCTCTGGTCGGGTCACAGAGAGTCCCTTGTTTAGGTGACATTCCTGAGCCCACCACAAGAATTCCCTTTGGATGCAAGGTATTATCTGAATGACAGTGTCCAAATCGTGGCAGTGTTGAGTCCATACGCTTTTGAGATACCATTGTAGCTTCCTCATATGCAGTTTGGCATTGGGAAGCACCAGAATACAAGATGCCATGAACCCCAAGGCCTGAAGGACTGTCCTTGCAGTCAGCCTGGACCGTAGAGATAATTGCTGGAAGTAAAGGGAAAGATTTCTTTGTTTGTCCGGGGTCAAAAACGCCATCTGAGAGGCTGTGTTCAGTCTCACACCCAGAAAGCACATGTCCTGAGAGGGTACTAGACTGGACTTTGTTTCGTTCACAGAATACCCTAGGCACCTTAACACTGTCATAACATACTGAAGATGGTGAAGCAACTTGACTTTGTCTTGAGCAAGAATCAGGCAATCGTCCAAATAAGGATAAATTTGTATTCCCCTTAGTCTGAAGAAGGCTATCACCGGAGCCAGGACTTTTGAGAACACCCTGGGCACAGTAGATAAGCCAAAGGGCAATGCAGAGAACTGATAATGAAAAGTGCCAGTCCGAAAACGCAGGAACCTCCTGCAACTGGGCCTGATTGGAATGTGAAGATAAGCCTCTTTGAGATCCAGAGTTACCATCCAGTGATCTTTGCCTAGTAGAGGCAGAAGCTGTTGCAAAGTTAACATTTTGAATTTGGGAATGTCCAGGTATGTGTTGAGAATAGACAAGTCCAAAATTGGTCTCCAAGTGTTTCCTTTCTTTGGTACCAAAAACAGGCGAGAATAAAATCCTAGGCCCACTTCTGACGGAGGGACCCCTTGGATAGCCCCCATTTTTAAAAGTAAAGAAATCTGTTTGTGAGCCTCCAACTTTTGCTGAGGAGGAACGTCTGGCATGCCTTTGAAAGGAGGCAAGGTGTGAAAATAAAACTTGTAGCCTCGGTCTATAATGTCCAACACCCATTTGTCCTGGGTGACTAAAAGCCAATTTTTCCTGAAAAGTGCCAACTTTCCTCCCAGAGGAGCTGCCAGACAGGAGGGATCTGGCAGCTGGAGATACAGGTCATTGGGTCTGTTTACGAAAAGGCTGACCCCTGCCCTCACCTGAAGATTGTGCAGGGGAACTCCACGTCCTAGGCCTGAAAGTACCCTGAGCATGAGCTCTGCCCCTACCATGTCTAGATCTGCCCCTAGACTGTAGATCAGAAGAAGGATAAGCCCATCCCTTAGTGGGCCAATTTCTGCTAAACTTAGGGGGCTGCACCTGTAAAAAAATCCTTAACTGTCTGCATAGACTTAGCTTTGTCTTCCATTTTCTTCAAAACTGACTCCACAGGAGAACCAAACAGAACTTCAGATTGAAGGGGGGCATCCAAAATCCGAGCTTTAACATGCTCTGACAAGTTCTGATCCTTAAGCCAGGCGTGCCTACGAATCACTGATCCAGTGGCAGCCACCCTGGAGGAAGCCTGAAGAGCATCAAAACCACACTGCAAAGAATGCTTCCTCACCTAATCAGAGGCATGAACTAAATCTTGCAATTCCTTACACTCTATGCCCTCTGCCAAAGCATCTACCTTAGATTTTAACTGACTTTGGAGAAAATTCTGGTACTTCAGCATATGAAACTGACAATTCAAAGCCCTCATTGCTAGAGTGGAAGAGGTATACACTTTTTTACCCCACCTATCCAAAGCTCTAGAATCTTTATCCATAGGGACTGGATTCTTTACAACAGAAGCCCTGACACCCTTAGGTCCCTGGCTAATAGTTTCCGGGTCAGCTCTTGGGCTCTTATACAAATATTTATGAGCCTCTGGCACTCTATAATACCTGTCTGGCTTGACCGGGGCAGGAGGCAAAGAATCAGGATTAAGTGAAGCTTCAGAGAAAACGTCCTGAACAACATCCAAAACAGGGGGTATAGCCATGGGCCTATGTTGTGGTAAAAACAAAAATTCCCTAAGTCTCTTTCGAGAGTCTGAGAAATCCTGACCTTCCCACTTAAAGTGCTCCCTCATGGAATGCAGGGTTTCTGAAAAAGAAAAATCCTCTGGAGGGGAAGCAGAAGGACTAGAATCCTCTGCATCCGAATCAGAATAAGGAGGAAAATCCTGAATGTCTTCAGAAGAAGACTCTGAGTAATCTGAGGAATGCTCCAAACCTTCCACCTCTGGCTCCACCCTAGGCCTCTTATCTGGAGGGGGTATAGAACCCCTGATTAAGGTAATCAAATCTTCTGTCATTTTCAGCATATGCTTTTTAGGTACAGAACCTGCAGAACTAGGGCTGACGCCAGAGGAAGACAAACCAGGCCTGACCTTGGAAGGTACCTTAGAGACAGAAGCTGAAGGCCTAACCACCTTATGCAAGGAAGGGACTACAGGGACCTGAGAGGCCCCCTCAGCCTGACCCGACTCCTGAGAGGCCACATCCTGCAAAATTAAAGGCTCCCCCTGAGACTCAGTTGAAACCTCGGCTGGATCCACAGATTCCACCGTAGTTTCTAAAGAACCGGCGTCCATAACGGACGACTCATCCTGCTTGGACTTTAACGACTTTTCCTTACGCTTCTTAGCGGTAGCGGGCGTCGGAGGATCCGACGGCATATTGTAGTTACACCGCTTACCGAATACAAGCTTAGCACAATCTAACCTGCGTTTAATGGTGCGCTTATTAAATCTAGCACAAAAGTGACACCCGACTACGTCGTGCTCAGGCCCCAAGCAAGGAATACAGAGTGAGTGGTAATCCCTATGAGGTATCTGTTTCCCACAAGAAATACAATTATTCACTTTTTCTGACATCCGGTATTTAACTGAGGCAAGAAAAGACAAAAATATTCCCCAACGGGGTACTTAGCCCAACTTGGTATCCGGTCTGAAACTCAGAATACGAAAATTTCAGGACGCCGAACGGCACTTGCAAACGCTGCTTCTGCTTCGGACCATGCGGCAAGAAAGACTGAAGTTATGGCGTCAGTCATGCGCTTTAGTACCACGGCGTACTGACGTCAGATCGGAGCGACCATGACCGACGCCAGCCTAACACTTTAGTATTCGGGCCGACCGAGGACAGCGGACTACCCACAGGTTATGACTGCAGCAATGTGAGATGAAGAACATCCCTTTTTCAGTAAACATACTGTACAGGGTTGCCCTTTCTCAACTGTTGTGCAGTCGTAGAGTTGTTATATATAAGCTGGTGATGGGAGTGGAGAGGACTTACCACCATTCAAAAAAAAAACTCTTAAAATAGTCTCACTGAAAAGGACTTTTTCAGTTTTTTTTTCTGTTTGTTGGTGTAACAAATAAGACTTTGCTAAGTAATCATGAATCTGTTAACAGTTACGGCAATCCAGTTACAAGCAGAAGTACTTTCTATGACTGAAAGAAATGTAATCAGAATAGATGACAACACAAAAAAAATATTTAAAAACTTAGAAAATAGAAACATGACTACAATATGAGACATCCTTTTCAACTTAAGTGCATTTACAAACTGCAGTGAGAGACATCAAAACAGGCTCTAAATTAATCTCGGAAAATAATAAAATTCTACGACTGAGGTTCATTCAGCTACTAATCATGCTTCTCTGTAATAACTCTGCTTTCACAGTCAGACACCAAACCTGTCAGCTGCTACAATGTGTTCTACAACCTACTCTCACCACTAAGATTACTTTCACAGCATACTTATAAAACACATGCCTTCCACCTCACATTTTTTTTACTGTTTCTGCCAAGGCCATGGTTGAGATTTACTCAGCACTGTATAAAGACTAACTTCATCACTAATAGGAAACTCCAATAAAAAATCTCTGCAGCTCCAGATATGCACACAGCAGATGTATTTACACAGCACATGTAACGGAACCGTTTCATGTACTCAAACAGCTACAACTAGCATACTGATTAGCTGAGAGAACTTCAAGTTGTCAGCTAAGGGACAGGCCGCTCCTCTTAATCACAACATGCAATGCATATCTAAACATAACGAAAAGAAAAAGACTGTGTAGTAATATGCCTTACTTTAATGTACGACAAACTCGAGTTACAAACTGACAGACTCACACATGGACAACACTCACTAAGTGCAATGCACACATGCAAATCTTGCCTGAATCAAGCATTTTAAAAAAGAAGACATAAATTAGGATGGTGCAAGTCTCATTTCACAGTTCGAACACTACCATTTTGCCCAGTTTATGGCATACTTACGGCATTACCAGTACATTTACCTTTTATTTTACCTGTTACAATATGGAGCTCTCAATAAAGTTAAAACTGATGGAAGCTCCAAACAACAAAGGCAAGGTGGTAAGGGTATCATCCAAATATTTACTGGAACTACAGTAACACCATCCCATGGAAAAACAGCCCTCATACTAGCAGGAAGAACTACATTTCACAAAGAAACAACAGTGTAAGAAACTTGTGTGGGGAAGATTTTCAGTCCATATATCTCTAGCTAATCACTGCATATTAATCAAATCAGACAACAGTAGTAGAAGTAGTGAACTTAAAACTCGTCTTAAGTAAAAAAATAAATAAATAAACAACAAGAACCCTAAAACTTATCTATAAAAATATTACTGTATAATTAGTTAGTATTGTTATTACACATCATTTTGAATAAAGTGGAAAAATGAAAACCAGAAAACGAAAAAATGTATGATGATGGAAACAAAATATGCACTTAAATTACAACTGATTTAAAATGGTATTTAAAACCAACTGGTAGAATAAAATAAAATAAGTCATGTAAACAATGTGGCAATTTTCTAAGTTCCAGTACACTTTTAATTGAACAGTAATAGTTTAGTCCAGGCTTCCTAAAACAGTTCAGCTTTAATTGCCACATGTTTTTAGGGTTCTTGTACACAGACCTGAAAAAGTCTAGAAGGATGAAAACGATCTTTGTTGACAATGATTGTGTCTTTCAGCTTTTCCCGGTTAGGGGTCGCCACAGCGGAACTCCGGTCCGCTAATGATTGGCAGTTGATTTTTACGTACCGGCTTGCCAGGCCTGATGCACAACCTTCAACGAAGGTACGCCCATTCACGCATGTCTCCACGCAGAAGACGCTCTAGCTGAGAATCGAAC